>NC_092874.1:328522650-328580150 GCF_028372415.1 Notamacropus eugenii | reverse complement strand
TATAAACAAAAATAAGTAAAAGTGTTTTTGTTTTGATGGCTCTAATGACATCTGTTTAGTTATGGAACTTTCCCATTGTTAATGGTCTTGAATGGCTAACTTCTTTTCATTTTCTACTCCTCAGTGAGGCTATGTAGTTCCTTCACTAGCTGAGCTCTCTAAGAAGTCAACAAAGACTTGACATGCAGATGAGCTATATATATGGCTATATGTAGGAAGAAGCCAAAACTTGGATAAGGAAGTCTCTATTCTGCAACCCTCACCCAGGCAAATTATCTCATTGGCTTCGATCAGAGTTCTATCCATGTAGGAACTGTAGTAGGGATTCCTTTTTCTAAATACCCTGGTTTACATTTGTTACCATCTTAGAAATGTGATTCAGTTATTCCATATTTCATACACAGAGGGAATCAAAAACTTATTTCTCATTCTTTTTGATGGTTTAAATTAGATTGAAAAAACTTGTCAATGGATTTCACAGTTACTTCAAAAATCCATTAAAAAAAGGACCAGAATCTTCGCTAAGGGAAACACATGTTCTACTGACAAGATCCTGTTAAAGAGGATGGTCTTTTGAACCTCTTCTTCCAGTGACATGACCCTCATGGATGCCAATAGAAGTCCTACATCTAAATCCTCCCAATGTTACTGATGGAATAATAAACTTTCTAATGTTCCCCATCAGTTTGTGATTAAATAGATTTGCTACCATTTCTGATCTGACATTTAGCAACAGAGAAATTAATGGGATGGGAAACAGAATAGTATTATTTAAGAATATTCAATTATTTAAGAAACAATTCAGTAAAATCTAAGAAGAATATCACAGTATTTAGGGATGTCTTACCTAATTGGTTGCCTTTGCATTTTCGAATCATATATATGTACAAATATGTATATGCATATATACACACATACAATGTATATGCTTTGTATACATATATCATATATCATCTTCTTAGAGAAAAACTTAACCTTTGAACATCGAATGTCACTAAACTTTGCTCTAAATACAGAAAAGACATGTAAGGAGGACTTGGGGCTTTGAAAAGTGCAAAATATGGTAGCCAAAGATAACTAAAATGCTTTATTAAATTAATCAAATCTGTGTCTTTCTACTGAATGCAAAAATTACTGAAAATGTAAACAGAGGTTAAAATTTTCTTTGGCACCATTTCATAGATGTACTTTTGTAACTCAAGGTACAAATGATACCTAGAATACCTAGAAGAAACTTAAGGCTTTAGAACTGTTATGAAATAGGACAAAATTGGGGCAAATAGCCATCATGGAATAAATAGAAGCCATACATATAAGCAACTCCTTGGCTGCTGAATTGTTAACAACCCCCTTAGATAAAACAATAGCAGACAAGTTACAACTAGTACCCTAGTGGACAGCACTCCAGGAGGTCACAGGGAGGTCAACTTTGAAGGAGAAATCCAAATGAAATATAAACATAGCATTGTAGAAACAAATCTCCCATAGCTTTATCCAGCCAGCATTAATCTAAGCATCAGCTGTGGAGTATAATCTAAACAAACGGATCAGTCGATTCATACATCTGGAAGCTGTCATATTTTGGAGCCTCCAAGCAGAGTTATGTATAACTGAAACAACCAGTTGCATGTACTAGCTTTTAAACTTGTTGAAGGGTCAAGAAAGACAATGTGAAAATACTACAGCTCAAAGTGTCAGTGGTATTCTTTGGAACTGACATGAGACTGACTTGCATTTAAAGGAGGGGGGAAAGGGTTGGAGGGGATTCCTTTCAACCACTCTTCCCCCAACTATATTTTCAATTAGATTGAAATATTACTGAAAAGGTACTATTAGAATCTAATAAATGCAAACAAATAATTACTTTATTTCCCTTTTTAACTGGGGGGAGGACAGGCACTGGGAAGTGGTTACATTTCATATGGATACTTATGAAATAAGTACATTGAAAAAGATACATTGAAAGATTTTTGTTATACACTGTATTCACAGAAGAGATGAATTTAATTACTTTAGGGCAGCTAGGTGGCGTAGTGAGTAGAGCTGCAGGGTCTGTAGTCAGGAAGACCCGAGTTCAAATGCAGCCTCAGACACGTAATAGCTTTCTGACCCCGGGCAAGTCACTTAACCCTGTTTGCCTCGGTTTCCTCATCTGTAAAATGAGTTGGAGAAGGAAATAGCAAACCACTCCAATATCTCTGCCAGAAAACCCCAAATGGGGTCACAAAGGGATGACATGAAAAGACAGAACAACACTACCCCCAGAAGGTAGTAAAAGAGAGTTAGAGGGGAATTCCATACTACCTTATCTGACAATGTATTTTGGCTCAAATGTCCGTTTAATTCATTAATGTCTTCTTTCATAAGGGTGCCTTTAGAGAGGAAGGCTTCAAAATGCAAACATCTGTCCTAGCCTGAGCCATCACTGACCTATAAAAGACCTTTTAAAAGAAGGAAAGCAGAACTATTATTTCAGCAAGCAAAATACAGAGCTACATTTCTTGTCAGTTTTATACTAAGGTCTTCAATTCAAATAGAAAGGTAATAGACAATTTTAAAAAAATGACATAGGATTTATGGATCTTTCAAAGCAAGAAAAGTAATTGATGTTCTTGCTAGAGTTTACATGTTAAGTTTACATGACTCTCTCCAGCTTCAGCTATGAGAGAAAATAGACACTGCTATATCTTCCAAGAGAGGAAATCTACTTTGAGGTGCCCCTTTCCAACCTGAATCCTGGTTCAATCTGTCATTTACTACACCTGTGTGTAGTTACTTAGGACATTACTTAGCTTCTTTGGGTCTCAGTTTCCTCATCAATCAAATGATGAGCCTCTATCAATCAAATAGCCTCTAAGGTCCTTTCCTGATCAAAACCCATGAGTAATGCTGTCAAACTCAAATAGAATGGGGGCTGCTAATTCATATATAAGGATCCCTCAAAGTCACATACTAATTTAGTTTTAAAATGTAATGTTATCTATGTTTTATTGTATTTTATTAAATGTTTCCCAATTACATTAATCTGGTTGGACCACACACATTCTGGCAACCTCCCCCCCTCAACTCTGATTTAGAGCCAAAAGATATTGAATTGAAAGGAAAAAAAACTACATGCATTTCTAAGAGAATAACGCCAGGATTCACTTGAACAAGAAAACCGCTACATTAACTTAAATATCATCCATATGATAAGGAAGCTCCATCTTAAATAATGATTATATAAAATCATAGATTTAGAATTGGAAGAAAACTTCCGAGGACATCTAATCCAACTACCTCAGTTTTTAGATGGGCAAACTCAAGCCTGGAGCAGTTAAATGACTTGCCTGAGGTCCTATAGGTCCTGAGAAGGGGTCATAATTTGGACCCAGGAAGGTTAACTCCACATCTGGGGTTCTTTTCACTATCATGTTCCCTTTGTGTAAGTTATTCTTCCATTCATGTGATCTTACCCAAAGGGGATGGACTGTATTTGTTGCTTCCTGTTACACTATGTTCCCTTAGCCAGAAGAACTATTTGGATGGATACTAAGAATAAGCATAGTATAGTTTCACAATATTGTAAACCAGTAAAAGAAATTTTGAGCACAGGTCTTGAGGTCAGGAAGGTCTGGATTCCCTGTTACCCTGGGCTGGTCATTTAATCTTTCTGCCCCTCAGCCAACATTTTAATATTATAAATCACAGAGCAGCTGCTGATCTACATTGGTAAAAGGAATTTTCTCACTAGGAGTTTCTCTACATGGATGCCATCATAGACCAAGTCCCAAAAGAATAAAAAAAAAGCACAGGTAAAAAGAAGTCATACCACATTGTTCCTCAGAAACGGAAGTCATTACTTCTTACTTTTATTTTGTCATTCTTCTCCCTCTGTCCATCTTTCAAAGCCCACCTTCCCCCATACTTAACTTCTGTTGACACACTTACCTTCACAGACTTTTTTCAATTTACTGCCTTCAATAGTGTAGGCAAACTGTTCAACTCACCATCCCTCTCCTGTCTCCACACCTCTGTTCAATTTTTTTCCCTAACCCTAGAATACCTTTTCTTCTCTCCCTCCACCTGTTGATCTCCCAACTCCTTTAAAGTCCCACTTAAACCTTACTTCCTCCAGGAAGTTTCCCCGATGCCCCAGTCAGTAGGGACCTCCCTAATTCCCTTAGATCTCATATAATATTTTGTTTTCACTTTTCTTAGCCTTATACATCATTCTGTATAGTTAGTTACTTGTATCTCCCTTCTGGACTCATGGTTCCACGAGGTCAGGGACTGTTTTTTCTAAACTTTGCAACTCAGACAGCATAATACTTTACCTACATAGAGTAGGCCTTTAAAGATATTTTGTTGTTGTTTAATAGAGGCAATACATATTATTTTTAAAAAAGAACATTGGACTTGGAATCAGATAATCTGGAGTCAAAAGACCTGATATAAATTCATTTCAAGTTACTATCTTGGGGTCTGGGGGCAAATGAGAAAAGTACTATACAAACTTACCCCCCAAAATGGTGAGAATCTAAATACTAAATAATCACTAAATACTCTTAATTGGAAAGCCTATGAGAAGTTTTCTTCTGATGGAATGGGAGTTAATGATTAAGGACAGTGTGGTAGAAAGGAAAAAAAAGCTTCAAAAGACAAAGGATACACCAAAAGCAAAATTAGAGTGGATTGAAAATAAAACATTTTCGTCTTCCCAAAAGAATAAGATTTTGAACAAAGGCATTCTGTTACCAGTTAAACATACAAAAGGTCAAATAAATTGATGCAAATAAAGATCTATGGGGCAAGCAAAGGAAAAGGACAAAAATAAAGAGCTCTGGAAATTTTTTTTTTTGTTAGAAATTTTTTTTTTTGTTAGAAAACTTTATCTGTTCCCTTCGTGTCTCTCTCCATCCCAAATCCTTGTTCACTACCCTTCCCCCATAAAACTGGCATACCTTGTTTTAACTGTAACAGTTTACAGTATGTACTACGTTCAACCATATTATCTAGAAAGCTATCAAACTTCCTTAAATTTAATTATCAAAATCTGAGTTACTTTGAATTTGTAATTCCTAGAAAGCATTCCTCTATCAAATTATAATGCTTCAGTACATTTTTACACTGCGCATAATGATGTAAGTTAAATATGCAAATGTAAAGTCTTAGACTTGGATTCAAAACATCAACTTTACCAACATAGGGTAGGAGACGTATGTTTAGAGAGCACTTTGCCTGAAAACAAAATAAAACAAAACAAAATTAAATGGTTTAGTGGGCAGCAAGCTCAATGAATCAGCAATGTGCTACAGCAGCCAAAAAAAGCTAACATGATTTTGGCCTCAAGGTAAAGCCTCTAGGAACAAAGAGGTGATAGTCCCTCTGCGCTCTGTCTAGGTCAGACAACATCTGGAATATTGTGTTCAGTTCTGAGTGTCACAGTTTAAGAAGGATCTTGATAAACTAGAAAGCAGACAGACCATCCAGGATGGTTAAAGGCCCTGAGTTCTGGTCATCTGAGGATTGGTTGAAGATTGGGGAATGGTTAGCCTGCAGAAGACTCAAGGACAACATGATAGCTGTCTTCAGTTACTTGAGAGGTTACATAGAAGAAGGATAAGATTAGACTTATTTGGGCCCAGAGGGAAGAATTAAGGACAGCGTGTAGAAGTTGGAAGGGGATAAATTTAACCTTTATAGTAGGAAAAACTTCTTAAAAACTTCTTAACAATTACAGCTATCCAAGAGGAGAATGTGCTGTCTCAGTAGTTGCTGGGTTCCCTTCCGCCATTGGAAGTCTTCAAGTAAAAGCTTGAGGAACACTTGTTAGGATGTTATAGTATGGATTCCTTTTTGATATGAATTGGACTAGTATGATACTCTGTTTAGAATTCACTTGCACATAATAGTCTCTATTATGTATTGAGAGTTTAATAGGCAATAGTTAATAAATGTTTTAGCAAGAAAACCAGAGTTTCTATCACAAAAGTCACAAATATTGATTTTAAGTATTCTTTTTATCTTATACAGGCCTGTATATTGTAGTTCACATATTCAAACTGTTTTTACAAAACAATGTTTTCCCAATAGAGTAAAAAAATTTTAGAGGTAGAATAAAATACCCAATCTAGCAAATGGATCCATTTAGTTTATACCTGTATTCAAAACAATTATTTTGGAAGACACAAGGATAAAATTGGTATGCACAGCAGATCAAAGTGTGTATACTATACAAATAGGTATTTTATTATCATTTTTTTTGGCATTTTAAGTACAGGTAAAACAGGATTCTGCAAACTATACTTTAACATCCCTTCCCCTACAATCTTTTATTCCATATTCTATTTTTTAACCACTGAAAAATGCAACCACTGTCATATAGATGATTTGTACAGTACTCATCTTCCTGACCAGCACATTTATATAATCTCCACTGAGAACACATTCAATTTAACCAAATTTCTCCATAGTCCTGGAAAAAAATGAGAGCATTTTCCATGTAAATTTCACCTTGGACTCTGCCTTTTCATTTTAATTAGTTGATTTCCACTTCTATCTAGGAAAACAGAAAATTTTTATTTCTGGATCTAAATGTTAACTCTATTTCTGACAGGAATAAGCTCACTATACCAGGAAACTACATATTTTTCTGTATAGTCAGGAATATATTGTGAATGAATCAGTCATAGAATATTCTGAAGTCCATTTAGCTGGGCTTCCATGTACTTATTAAATTATTACTTCTTCTGAATGAGGAATAACATGGCATGGGATAAAGTTCTGGAATTGGAGTTTGAAGAAATGAGGTTGAAATCTCAACCTTTGCCACTTGCTAACTGCAATCTTGGATAAGTCACTTAAGTTCTCTGAGATTTGGTTTCCTCATCCACAAAATGAAGGGTTTGAATTAGATGACCTCTAAGATCCCTTCTGGCTCTAAAGCTATGATTCTATGAACTCATAAATGTCAAAACAAGAGGTCAAGGCATTAGAGAGGCCATTAATGACTTATGTAAATCATTCTGTGCCTGCCACAGCAGTATGTAGTGAGAAAGTTCTTGATACTAAGCATCAACATGAATTGAGGGAGATGTATGGAAAGGATATTCTTAGATGTTACACTCTGCTAAAAAAGTTTTCATTAATGACCTAGGATACCTTGAGCCACTAGATAATGACTACTACAGTGCGAGCATGTAACAACATTGTAGACAACTGTTATCAGTAAAGTACTGATAAGAAACAACATGAATTAATGAAGAAAAGATAAAGACAAATCTAGGAAGCACAGTTCTTTGAAATGAAACATCTAAGAGCAGCACTTCTTTCCAAGGAACACTTGAGAGGCAGCATGATATGGTAGAGAGAACACTGAACTCTGGCTCTGCCAGTTAATTATTATCTGTGTGGCATATGACAGCTTTGGAGGTGACGACCTCTAAGATCCTTCTCAGTTCTTAAATTTATTATAAAAATTTTTTAAAGAAAAATGATGAAAAGTTATTTCCATCAGTACTAAATGTTAAGAAAATGGTTTGTACTCCAACCAAACTCTTATTTGAGAGCTGGTCTTAGGCCCAGAGAAAATTCTTGTGTAATCTCCCTTACTTCTGCTTCTTCCAAATACATCTCATGAGAATATACATTTTCACATCACAAAAACAACAACAAAAAACTATTTAGCCCTATACTCTCCCCTGACCTCCATACTCTTGCATCTTCACCTGTTTTACAAGTAGCTCAAACTGTCCAGTAGAAATAATAGACCCAGCATGTTCAAAATTATAATCATTATCTTTCCCCTTAAACACTCTCCCCTCCTCTTTCCTATTAGTGTCCAGGATATCACCATCATCTTAGTCTCTCAAGGTTCACAACCTAGATGTCATCCTTCACTCTTCACTATTTTTCACCCCTTCTCCCCATATTCAATCTGTTTCTAATTTCATCAATTTCACCTTTGCAACATCTCGCAAACATGCCCCCTTTTCTTCTCCAATTGCCACCACCCTGGTTCAGGTTCACACTTGTACTACTGAAACAGCCTGTTGAAGTCTCACTGTCTGGAGTCTCTCTCTACTCAATCCAACCTCCATTCAGACATTAAAGTGATTTTCTTAAAAAACAGGTCCAATCATGTTATTATCCCTACTCAATAAACTCTAGTGGCTCCCTAGTCTCCACGATCAAATACAAAACTGGCCTTCAAAGCCCTTCATAAATAATCTCTCTCCCCCCTACCAGTCTTCTTACACCTTAGATTTTGCTATGTTTCCTTCAATCCAGTGACACTAGCCTCCTGGCTGTTCTACAAACACAATACTCTATTTCTCTTCTCTAGGCATTTTTTTTTTGTCTCTTCCCTATGCCTGGAATACTCTCACTCTTCATCTGTGCCTACTGCCTTCCCTGAGTTCCTTTAAGTTCAAACTTCTACAAGTCCCAACCTCTCTTAATCCTAGTGCCTTACTTCTTTCAATTATTTCCTGTGTAGGTTCTTTGTACACATTTATTTGCTTTCCTCTCCCATTTGATTGTGAGCTCCTTGAGGATCTGTCCTTTTTTGTCTTTTCCTTCTTTTAGTATTACAAGTGCTTAGCACAGTACCAGACAATTAGTAAGTGCTTAATAAATGTTTATTAACTGATAAACATTTGTTAAACACCTCCTGGGTGAGGGAGACCCTAGAGAAGATACAAAATTTAGATAAGATATGGCTCTACCTCCAAGGAGCTTTCAATAAAGGAGGAGAATAAAGAGATAAAATCCACAGTATTATATAATAAGTGTATTAGAGTCTAACAGAACAAAATAGTGTATGAGATCCGTGGGGGAAGTCCTTTACCAATCAGGAGGACCATCATTCCTGGTGGACATGGTATTTGAGCTGGCCTTTAAAGAGTAGGAATCCAATAGACAAAAAAGGGAGGGAAAGCATCCTAGGCAAACAGAACAGACTAACTATAAACACAGAGGTTTGAGTGTAGTACATAGGAGACAAGGAGTTGTCCAGGGTGGCTGAAACTTAGTTACTATCTAGTGGAATAATAGAAAATAGTAATGGAAAGATAAAAGTGTTGTCAGGTTATAAAAAGTCTTGAATATCACGGAAAGCAGAGTGAATTTTACTTGAGAAGAAAATGAAGAGCCAATGAAGATTCTTAAATCTTAAATGGAAAACGGAGGCAAGGTGAAAGATTGATACTGCAGCAGTTCCTTCAGATGAGTAATATTAAAGACCTATAGTCTAGTGGTAACTAGCTGGAAGGGAGAGGAAAACTCTCATCTGAGAGATGTTTTGGAGGTCAAAATGACAAGAATGGATATAAGAGGTGAGGGAGAAGAAAGAGTCAAAGACAGTCAAAGAGTCAAAGGTTTTGAGGATGGCATAGTAGGTGAATGGTAATTCCATGAACAGAACTAGTAAAGCTAGAAAGAAGTTCTAATTTAGTGTGGCAATATAATGAAGTCAGTCAAGACTCATAATGAGGTGCCAGTAGGCCATCCATTTGGAGATGCCTGAGAGAACTGGATTTAGAGCCAGAAGGATTAGGTTCAAATAAGGACTATTTTACTTATTATCTGTGTAACCATGGTTAAATCACTTAATCTTTGTGGGTCTCAGTTTCTTCATCTGTAAAATGAAAGAGTTGGACTAGATGGCTTCTTGCTCTAAATCTAGGATTCTGCAGCACAATGAACTAGAAAATTGGACTGGGCCTGTGATTTTATTGACATAATGAACTCCTATTAGTACTTGTACTGTATATATATATATATATATATATATATATATATATATATATATATATATATATAATATACAGTATAGTATACTAATACTACAGTACTATATATTTATAATACAAGAGAACTTAGAGTCTTAGGGAGTTGCTCAGAGCACTGAGTGGTTAATAACTTGGCCAAAGTCAAATAGCTAGTTGTGGAGCCAAACTTGAACCCAAGGCCAGCTTTCTATCTATTAAACCTGGAAGCTTCTATGATATTACAGACAGTATAATTATGTTGTGTGACTACTAAACCAATACCACTGCATATATTAGATGATAACTATAACTCAATACATTTCTGACCACCTCTCCTCTGATTATGAATCTATAACTCCCTAATACTTAAGTGTAAATCCAAACTCTTTTTTTTTTTATTTTTAAACCTCTCATAACCTTGTCCCTCCCATACCTATATGAGCTTATTTTTCTCTACTTTCCAACTTTCAGCATGTACTTCAATAAGAATTTACACTGACATCCACACCATCTTCCACAGTCAGCACCGTTTCCTGCTTCTCTGCTTTTGCTTATGCTATTTCCCCTGCCTACACTGCACTCCGTTTCTCTACCTGTTGGAATATAGCCCATCCTTTAAGCTCTAGCACAAGTTTACTCCTCTTTCATGAAGCCTTCGTAAACTATTACATTGTCCTACTAAACCAGTGGCACTAGATTCTTTAATAGTACCTTAAGCGGTAAATAATTGAAGAAAAAGTAGTATATTAAATGACCATAAGGGTTCAAAACACATTTTTCTTGATTGAAAGGGGTTGAAGGAACAAAAAAATCCAAGAACCACTGTTCTAAATTATAATCTCCATGACAGGAGGGGTCATATCTTACCTAAACTTTGTATCTTCTAGATTCTAACATAATGCAGCATACCATGCTAATAACTAAATGTTTAAATTTTTGGATTCAGTGCAATTAGCCTCAATCAATCAATCAATCAATATTAAAGGCTTCCTATGTGTCAGGCATTGTGTAAACAAATGCAAAGAATAAAATAAGACCTACTCTAAAGAAGCTTGCATTCTAAAGTGTGGAAACTTATTTTTCTTGACTGTAAGATTGGGATGATAATAGCACTGACCTTAAAGTGTTATTGTGAGAATCAAATGAGATTACAGTTTGTGTAAGCTGCTTTTTGTGAACCTCTTTACAAATATAAGCAATTATTATTATTCAACACCATGTATTTTAGCACTTGATTGTTTTCAAATTACTTCATGTATAATAATTTGTTTTTCCAACTAGATTGAGGGTATGGCCCATATCTCTACTTCTGATCATCATGCATTCAATATTTGCACTGATTTGATCTTGACTCATTATGTGACTTTGGATATTTGATCTAACCTTTCTGGTTTCTTCAACCATAATGAAAGAATCAGACTACATGGTCTCTAAAGTCCCTTCCTGCTCTAATCCTGTTATCAGCTGACTCTTTATATACTTCAGCATTCTCAGACACTCTAAGTGTCTAAACTAAATGCAGAAATGAAATACTTGGATAATTATTTGCTGGCTTTGATCCAAGTAATTTTTTTTATTAGTAATTGGGAGATTTGAGGTAAAAGTGTTTTTTTTATCATCTATAATATTTCATAATTGTCTACTTAATTCTCTAGAATATTTCACTTTGCAGTTACATACCACACACCATCATTCTAGGTCAAAGCAAAAACAGCCCTTTAAACAAGACTAACTGGCAGCAAAAATCTTTCAAGTCAAGTCCACACTGGCACTCTGAAAAGGGTAACTGAAACAAGTATCCAGATAATTTCTATAAATCCAGCTTTGCCTCACTTATCAGGGTACTTATGAAGAAAGTCTTTGTGTATATATGTGTATGCCTGCAAAATATGGCAAATTGCCTAAATTTCCCTTTGTTAGTGGAAGACCTGGCCAAAAGCAATTATTTATAACAAAGTTTTCAAATAACAGAAAGTATTCACAGCAAGGAAAAAACAACCATGTGTTACCTAAACAGTATCAATAAAAGAATGTAAAATGTTTCAGTCTCCACCAATGTGTCTATTGAGGATTTACAACCAGCTTAAAAAGAAGCCTCACGGGGAAACTCCCAAATTGTGGAATGTGGATATAAGACTGGTAGAACTCCTCAGAGAGCTTGGGTGGCTCATCCTCTAAACGTGCTTCCTTAAAACACATTTTTTTCTTTCTCCCTACAAAATGCAACTTTCTCCAATATAATTCCATTAAATAAGCCCCCACCCGTGAGGAAACATTAATCTACTTTGCAAACATGCGTTCCAGTTCTGTGCTTTACTTTTTTTCCTCTCTCTCTCTTTTTTAACCTTGAGACAAATGTTTTTTTCCCCCAGAGTTGAAAGCTGTCCAAAACCAGGACCACACACGCAGCCTCTGCAGGCCTGCGCTCATCACGTTCTCCCTCCTCCAGCAGCTCCAGAGGCAGCAGCAGCCTCCGCTGCTGGGGACACACACACTTCCAAAATGGCGGAGGGGTGGTCTTTCTTCCCCCACTTGTAAGTCTCTTTTTGGGAGAGGAAAGAAAAAGGGAGATTGATGGAGAGGAATGTAATATAAAAGAAAAAGAACTTTTTTTCATTCAAGTCTCTCCAGATTTGAAAGAGAACACTCAACACCTAAATCAGTCCCAAGACACTTCCCCCCTAAAAATGGTTTATCCCAAGGAGCTGCAACCTCCTCCCCCCCTTCACCCCCACCTTTCGCTCTCCACACAATCTCCCACACCACCTAGCAAAACACTGTGGACCAGAATAGATTACAGCAAACTCTTTGTAGGTTTTATCTGGCATCCGGCCAAACTTCTAAACAATAAACAATTCCCCCTGGTGTAGGGAGGATTTTTTAAAAGACTTTAGGTATAGTCTCGTAAATATCTCTATCAATTGAATGGAAATAAAAGGAAGCAATAGAACGTGCTGGGTCTCTTACCTTCCACCCAAAGCTCTTCCACGTTGGTTTCAAGATTAGCTGCCTTTAATCCTACAGCGAAAGCCCCAAATATAAGGAGGCCCACAACCAAAAACTTGCCGCAGTTTTTTTGAATGTAACAACCCAGTTTAAATAATAGTCTCTGAAACTTCGCTCTCAGCCACAGCGGCGCTTTCCTGCCGGTAGCCTTCCCCTGGAATGCAAGGAAATATGAGGAATAAGTGCTTCGAAATCACCATATACACTTAAGCACTGTATACAACAATGTTTGTGCTTTGGGGGTGCGCCTCTCCTTCACCCCCTACAAGACACAAACACACTCAATCTTTTGGCAGGACTTGGGAGAGTCGAGACGGACTTGCTGTAAGTGAAGAAGTCTTGTCTGGAGAGTGGGAAAGAGGAGGAAAACGTATTTCGAGTGCATAAGCAAAATAACTTTCACACTGTAAAAGGTAAATGAATTAGTTAACCCAACCACAAGGACACTAGCTAGTGTTGGACGGTTCCCTTCTGAAAGCGTGGTAAGGAATAAGGTGAGAGTCTGGCCAGAGGGGCGGAGTGTGGGAGTGGGATGAGTTATTCATAAATCAAAGCCTGGCTTCTGAGTGAAATCTGTATCAAGACTGTGAGTGAGCGTGCCTCTAAGCACCTCCTTCTGGGACTCTACTAGGAGTCCTGGGGTGTCTGAGGGCAGGGAAGGAGACATTGGCTGTGTGTGTATATGTGAGTGTGAGTGTGTGTGTGTGTGTGTGTGTGTGTGTGTGCGCGCGCGCGCGCGCGCGCGCGCGATCGTTGGTCCGGAGGAAAGAAATCATTGATACTAGAATATTTACAGTGGGGAAGGGGGACGGCAGCGGCACGGAAAATTAATACAAATTAATTAATTAATTAACATAAGTGAATTGCAATCGGCTAAGACAAGGACCACAAGAATAAACACCTGGTCCTCTCCACTCTCCCCCACCTCCCATCTTGCTGTGTCTCTAGGATGCGGTGGTTAAAGGGGTGGATGGTGGGGAGGCAGGATGCTATTTGATAACAATTTGATTTGTTGCCATTTCCTCAGCCCAGCTCCCACAGCCTTCAACACCAACTTTGTAGTAAAACGCAAGATCCACGTGGCGGGCAATGCTGCAAGATCATAGCTTAATCGTGATTCATTTCCATAGAGTTAGGAGACGCTGTGTGATCTGAATTAAGAAGTAGAGCAGCCATCTGTAAGTTACGACAATATTTGTGAACAGAAGAGGGCAGCCACATGGATTTTTTTCCCTCCCCTTTCCCTTCTTGCTGAAGCATTTTAAAAAATCTGCTCTCTGAAAGGAAAATAACGTTTATGGAAAGGGAAATATCTGGGCGTTGTTTATTCTCGCAGATATTTCTTCTTCAGAATCAGTAACCGGGGATTCTCTCTGCTACAATATGTTTACACGGAATTCCTGGATTCCACACATTTCAGTAAGAGTAACGAACACAATGAACCCGGCGACTCAGTCAGACCTGCACCGCAGATTTAAGGTGGCAATTTGTTTACAACTTTCACTTTTCCTACGAGTTGGAGGTCAGGGTAAACCGGTCAAAAAGAAGAGAAGGGAAAATATCTTCTCCTCAAAGGCGATTTTTAAAGGATTTGAGATTTCACGCTTACTCAAAGCTTAACAAAAGCAAAACGGGCTGCCAAAAAAGGAAACCACCTTTAT
Source organism: Notamacropus eugenii (assembly GCF_028372415.1). Lineage (NCBI taxonomy): Eukaryota > Metazoa > Chordata > Mammalia > Diprotodontia > Macropodidae > Notamacropus > Notamacropus eugenii. The sequence goes on along the minus strand of NC_092874.1, from coordinate 328,565,731 downwards.
TTCTACCCCCTCCTCCTTCCTCTCCCCGCCTCCCTCCACCCCCACCCCCAAAATATGTTAAGAAATGTGGCAGCATTAGAGGAGAGAGAGAGAAAAGCCAACCTAGAGAAAGGATAGAGGGAGAGAGAGCCAGTACCAACCTTAAGTCTTTTTCTGGATTGGTTTAATGGGAGAATAATTCGAATGACCCAGAAAGTGTACACTAGACAGGGAGAGCACGTTACACAGTCACACACACACACACACACACACACACACACACACACTTCCACCCCCTGCATTAGTTAGACATCCCTTTCCTTCCAAAGCTGGTGGGTGTGTTTGGGTTTTTCATTTCCCCTAGTCTATTTCTTTATCCAAAAGAGGGGAGTGTGTGTATTCGTACGGGTGCTTCCAAAGAGAAAAAGGAGAAGATGGAAAGGGATGCGAGGGAAGTCCAGAAGGAGGGAAAAGAAATACAGAAATGCACCTTTGAAATCTGCTCCAACGCGAAAGCCGCATCGCAGTAGCTCGGCCGCTGCAGATACTCCAGGTCTGGTGCCCCGGCACGTCGGCTCCCCCCGGTCCTTCTCCGCCTCCTGCTGCCGTTTCCCCCAGGCAGACTGGGGTCTCTGCCGCAGCCTCCGCTGCCGCCGCCGCCGCCGCTCTCAGGCTCCGCAATGTTAACAGCTGAGGCCATGTTGCCGCCGCCGCCGCCGCGGTGACTGAGCTGCCCCTGCTGCTCCCGCATCAGGCGGGCTGGCTTGTCTCGGTTCCCCCACCACCACCACCACCACGGCGCGCTGCTGGAGCTGGCTGGTGATGCCGGGGAGTAGGCTCCGGAGGACGCTTCTTTCTGCGGGTGGCTCCGGCTTTTGCTGTGGTCGCTGCTGCTGCTGACAGACCTCCTCATACCGCGGGGGCTGCTGCTGCTGCTGCCGCTGCTGCTGTTGGAGAAGAGTCAGGACCTGTGCCTTCCATTGCAACATTTCGTGGTGATCCGGAGGTCTCTGCTGCGGCCGCTTCCCACATCCAGTTCGCGAAGAGGGTGAGAGGGATCCGTATGTGTGTGTGCGCGCACGGGGGGCGAGCCTCTCTCTTTCCTGCTTGCCCCCCCCTCCCCCCGGTGTCTCCTTCACCACCACCAAACAATCCCCACCGCCGCTTCCTTCGCTCCTTGTTTGCCCCCTTTTCCAGACCCTTTTACTTGGGAAAATGTGAGGAAACCCCCAGAGATCCCGCCACCGGGGCTTTCTCCCTCGGCTCCTTTTCTTGAGTTGGTTCTCCGGGAAGAAAGCAAAAAGCCACGGCAGAATCCGAGCTTCCTTTGCTCTTCTCAGTGCTGCTGGGGAGTTGCTGCTCCTGCTCTCGCTGGTGCTGCTGCTGGAGGCGGAGGCTGCTGCTGGGATTGCTCCTTCGACTCTGGCTCTGGCTTCTGCTCCTTGCCGACTCGCTGTACCATTCTGTTTCAGTGCAGCGCTGGTCTCTGACTCCCGGGACTTTGGGACTCCAGTCTGCGTGTGTGCAGCAAGCAGCAGCAGCTCCTTGATTCAATAGATGAGATGGAAGAAGAAAAAAAAGAACTCTCTCCATTTGGAGAAAGAGGAGGAGGAGGGGAGGGGGTGGAGGGGGAGAGAGCCAGCGAGAGAGAAAAAGGCTGGAGCTCCCGCCCCTGGGGCTGTCAGATGGCTAGGATTTCTGCGATGTGATTGGCTCAAGGAGGGCAGAAATTACTCAGCAAACATGACTATTATTAGCTGCTTAGCAACAGCTCACCAAAGTAGAGAGACCACCCAGGCAGGCAACCCTAGTGTGTGCATCCCCAGCTTCAAGGGGAGCCTTAAAGAGCTCCAACCTTCTTGCATGCAATACTTCCATTAAGGAATGCTCCCCCCTTCCTTTTCTTTTGAAAAGTGTCTTCTTTTTATGAGACGCTTTTTTTTGCACGCACACACACACACATACACACACACACACACACACACACACACACACACACCTCGCGATGTACAAAAAAAGTAATATTTTTTAAAGCGCTTAAAGAATTTCAGAAACTCCTAAAAAGAAAATCTATTCAGAGGCACCTTGGCCTCAAGCTGTAGCAAATACTGGGAGGTCCGACTTGAATTCCCAGGCTTGAACCAATAATGACAGGGTGGTGGATACCGAGGTAGTGCGTGCCAATTCCACCCCCCCCCCCCCCCCCCCGCCGCTTTCTTTTATAACTAAAAGGAAGACGGTCTCTCGCAAGAGAAATACGCCATACATTAAAGATAAACAAAACGGAAAGTTAAATAATACAACACAAGAACCTTAAAAAACAACAACCGCCTCCAAATCCCCTGCCTACACCAGCCCCCTCCCCCTAAACACTTACTATATTCAAGGAAGAAATTAGTGATTTATACTATAGCATCCAGACACCCGCAGCAATTGTATATGGGAGTTGGGGGGGGGGGGCTGTTTTTATTTGAATCTAAATGATCGCATAGTTTAAAAAGAGAGTCATTTGAAATTTTGGCAAAATTGAATTGTCTTATTTCCTTCAAAAGAAAAAAAGTTACTGCCACTCAGTTTGCTTCATTCTGACCCCCTTTTAGTACGCGTACATATTTATTTAAAGTCAGTTGCGAACTGACTTTTTAAAAAGCGGTACGCATCCTCTATATATTTAGTAATAGCGTGACGTAGGGAGGAATAAAGGCTTTGATGTTGAATTCATTCGAAACAAATTGTGCACTGACTGTAAGTACCCATCCCGACGCTTTAGCTAAGGTCACGAAGACATCCTAGGCTTTACTTTCCCATTGGGATAAATAGCCCCTTTTGGAAGCGTACATGGTTAATTTGCCAGCAGTAGGGGCTTGCCTTGCAAAATGTCTCAGAAACTAGGCTGGCTCGACCGCTTTTTTTTTTTTTTAAGAACGTGGGTGGGATTTTTGGTGTTTGTTTTTGTTTTCCCCCTTAGCTTTGCAAGTTATGAAATTTCTCCCCGCAGTGGCGATCAGGGCACTAGCTTCTTTTTTTTTAAACTCGACTGCATTGCGAGGAAACTAGCGGGATGTTGTGCTGATGGAGGCAGCGAAATAGGGGAGTGTTGCTTTAAGGTGCACTCGGTGTGTGTTCATTGAAAAAAAAGAAGAAAGAAAGGAAAGGAGAGAAAAGAAAGAACCCCAGATGGAGGGAAAGTAGGAGGGGCGGGGATGAAGAGGGGGAGGGGGCGAGGCAGCGGGGAGGTGGAGTCTGGGCGAGGCCACGTGACCAACGAGCCGGGAGCTGAGCCCCAGTCCTCTGGAGCTGCTGCAGATCTACCAGCTCCCCTGCCTGGGGGTGCGTGCGTGCGTGCGTGTCCAAGCGTGAGGAGGCGGGGGGCTGGGGGTGGAGGGAACTCACGCCGCTGGACAGGCAAGTGACAAGGCAGGAGCGGAAAGGGAGAGTACCCTCGCTGCCTGCCCGGCTTTGGGATTCACCCAGTCGGGGCACGTCCATCGGGATTTTCATTACTCTTTTCCTTCCTCCTTCCTTTTCCCTCCCCGCTCCAAGGAGTTCGTGTCGTTAAGAAGCCGGAGGAAAAAGGGGAAGGCTGCCCCTCCCACCCCAGTTATGCGCCGCTGCCGGTGCCGAAAGGCATGCCAGACAAGCCATAGTACATTCCTAAAGGAGGTCTCTTCCCCCTTTACGTTACCCAATACCAACGAGGCTTGACTACTACCGGCCAATAGCAGCAAAGAAAGGAAACATTTCCATTCAATTCTGCCCCAAGTCTTGGAAGATGTCACGGGCTGCCGGCCGGTGGAGAGACAAGCCCGCTGATTCCAGCGCACGCGGCTCTGGCAGAAAGAATCCGGCGCCTTCCTTCAGTTCCTAGGATGTCTCAGTGCCACTCCTTCCCTCTTTTCTTTCTCTTCCTCCTTACTGATGCATAGCTTTCTCTTTTTCATCTTTCCCTAACTCGTTTTCTTGCATTTCTTTGTATTTCCAGCGCTTTGTACAGTGCTGAGCACATAGGTTTAAAAACTGCTTGTTGACGTCTCTCTCTCTCTCTCTCTCTCCTCTCTCTCCCTCTCTCTCCCTATCCCTCCTTTCTTTCCTTTGCCTTTCATCTTTTCCCCCATCCTCTTCCTAGACCCCATTTCTTCCTTCCTTCCTTCCTTCCTTCCTTCCTTCCTTCCTTCCTTCTTTCCTTCCTTCCTTCCTTCCTTCCTTCCTTCCTTCCTTCCTTCCTTCTTTCTTTCCTTCCTTCTTTCCTTCTTTCTTTCCTTTTCTCCCCTTTCCTTCCTCTAATTTACTCTTGGAACCAGTTTTTCTTTCTTCCTCAGTCATAGTCCTGACCCAGAAGAGGTAGAAGGAAACCTCACTTATAAGAAGGGCTTTCACAAAGTGACACTCTCAAAGATGAGATGGGGCACAGATGTACGTGGGCGGTTTCATATCATAAAAGGAAGAGTAGCCAGGCAGCCGGGAAATTTAAAATTGAATGTCTTAACTGGGACATCATTTTAGTATGTGGCAATTCACTGTAGATGTAGGCATTATCTACAACAAGACCTCTTAAAAAGCCAGTATGATCAAACAGTGTAAATAAAAGACAGAATAGTGTTGGAACTAAACAGGATTGCAGGAAGTTTTGTATTAATACATGACAAAGCTGTAATATGAAAAATTAATCTTATAGTGAAAATTGCTTTTAAAATCTGAGAAGCACCATCAAATTGTATTGATGTCACATACTGTATGAGCCAGCCAAGATTTCAGGTTATATTAAGAAGTGCTCAGTGTACATTTTCAATAACTTCTGTCAATGTTGAGGCTATCTCTCATTTCGACTCATTTATAGGAGAGGACCATATATTTAGAGCTGGAAGATACTTCAAAGCTCTTAGTTTTACAGATGCCCAGAGAGGTTGTGACTTGCCCAAGGTCCTAATGGTAAGTAACAGAGCTAATACAGATTGTTAGGACAATCAGATGTTACCACATACGTATAAGAGTGTAGAGGTTTGCATGTTTCTTCAGCTGCTGAAGATAAAGCAACTATATCATAAATCACATTTCAAATTCTTAAAATTTTTGTATCAAAATTTTTGTCTGAATGTTATCTCATTGATCATTTAAGTTAATATTCATTGTTTCTTAATGTTGTTTAATATTTAGAGTACCACACTCAAGGAAGATATGGTAGTGAATATTAGTTCATTTTTACATGGAAGAAACATTCTTCTGCTTCTACACTGGTATCCTTTCAAGAGTAAGATGTCATCCTTCCATGTTAATTTCATTCAGTCTTACTTTATTTCGAAATACTTTGAATATTGATGCCTGAAGTTTAAAATACATGACGCCTTTCTACCACCCCTCTTTGCCTCCTGTTTGATAGGTTAACTTTTCATGATCTTAGACAATGCCCTGCTGGTATATTCTTCTCACTGGTTCCCAAACTCAATCTGGAACCTCAGATTTAACAAGCACTATCTTAATCTCTCTCCCATCCCTTCCCTTCTCTTCTCCCCCTGTGGTCTGCTTTTTTCATACACAAGAGATGAATTACTTTGGGGATCTAATTGGCCTGGTTTCTGCAATGTTTTTTAAAAAGGAAGAGGTGCCAGTGTAAAAGCCTGTCTCAACATGGGTGGTCAGGGCTGAGGCTGCCCCCAATTTGCCTCATTGCTGATGCATGCGAGTGCTACATTCCCAGCGATAATGTTGTTCTTAATCAATCTGCCCTTATTTACATTTGTAAGCATTGTTGGCTTTAATATGCATGCCCTGTGCATGTAACTGCTGCTCGACACCAGGTTTTGTTAACTTCAACTAATCACAAGGATCCCACAGACCTGATATGGAGCTGGTTTGGATGAACAGGGCCTGCTAAGGTGTCTCTCAGTGAGAGTCCTTGAAGAATAGCCTTTATTCCTTAGCTTCCCTTGTAGATCTGTCAAACACGTGATCACTTGAGACCTTGTGGACTGGCAGAACTTTTCAGTATAGATGAAGAAACATCTGATTTGCCTCCTTTCATATTCCTTTTAGACCATATTTCAATACATGGGTTAACTTTTCTTCCCTTGTGGTCCAAAGACTTCAGTTAAATTCTGTGAACTGAAGAATCCCTCCTTGTGTTTCATTCCCCCTTTCTCTGTTCTAACACTTTAACTTCCCATGGTCCTACAACACAGTTCTGAAATCTACATTTGATTATCCAAATTCAATAGGACATGGACAACAAAACGCCTGGCCTCTGTGTTTGAATATTACAGAGTGAAGTGAGCAAAGCAAGATATAGCTAAATAGAGGAACAGAACAGAGTATGGTTATGAACCCCCGAATGATCTTCCAGTTACCTTTTGGAATGTTGTTCCCTCCTTACTCTTTGGATGTTCAATGTAACCCTTGGACTTCAATACTTGATAACGTGGTGTTTGTATGATACCATAAGCTGCCTTTTGTGTAATGCCATCCATGTAAACAACATATGAATAAGTATGCCCAATGCATTTGTCTTATAATTCACAGTTTTCAGTATGAATTTCATTTGCTTAATTTCAACCATCTCTAACCTAATAAAATGCAATAGTAATACTTTGCTTTTTATATTGCATTTACTTTTCAGAAATGCAAAGAACTTTTGACGTAACACACTACTCCTTACAATATTGCTGTCAGTTTCACAGGGCATAGTAATAGCATAATTTCGGTTTGTAGACGATAAAACAAATACAAACGTCCAGTGAGTTGCCCAAGGACAGAAAATGAGTTTAGGCGTTGAGATGTCTCAAACAGATCCCAGGAGTCTTGACAATCTAGTGTTCCACTATTTGCTGCATTTCTTGCTCCTTAACAATGCCATATTATCTCCTTATAAATGTTTGTGTATTTCCTTACAAGTTCTCTTGAAGGAATTGAAAGGTGGAGCCTAGAGACAGAAATTAGACCAAATGGTTCTAAAAAGTTTCAGGGTTGAGAAAAGAAAGTATTCAGCTGCCATAGAATCTCAAGACACTGGGCTTGACCTCCTTCTCCCTCCCCCACTCTCTTTTCCTCTACTTACCCCCTCCCCTTCTCCCCCTGCTCAGGGATGTAAGAAAGGGAACAGCTCGACCCAACTTGTCAAAATAATGCTGCTAATTACCCCTGATCTCCTTTAATGGGAAGCTGCCCCAAACTCTACAAAGGAGTAAAAGAGAGATCTACAGCACAAACCCAGGAGCATTGGCATTTATTGAGCTCCCAGAGAGGGGTGGGGGGTAGAGAAATGTCCCACCAGCATCCCAGATATCTCCGCATTCATCAGACCAAGGTTATTAGTGAAGGCACCCCAAATATTAAAATGTAGTGGGAATTATACTTCCTGCAGTAGCCACAATGGCAGGGAATTCAAGACTGCTGAAGATCTCATCAGCTGCAATAAGGCTTGTCCACAAAGCAGTTTTGAATAAAACACAGAAATGATTGTGGTGTGGGTGTTTTTTTCTCTTGCGGAATATCTTTCTGACTCTGTTACTTTGATGTATTTGGAGTCATTATTGAATGCAACCAGAACAAAATATAGATTCAGATATTGAAACTGATATATGTATAGATATTTATATAGCTAGCTACAATCTATATATACATACTTATATATATATGTATATATACCCACATACACTTCTGCATATACATATATCTCTATCTCTATCTATCTTTGTCTTTGGCAGAAGGCAAACCATTCACTTTCATGATCTCTACAATTGGGTGTTTCACTAAAAAAAGAAGCTCCGCTACATGATCCCTTTGACCCACTGCTGGAGCAACAAATTTATTAGAGATATAGGCATGAGAAATGAAAAGGAAGTAAAACAATTCAAGCTTATTGTGTGTCTTTCTTTCATACTGCTAATCCGGTTTACACATCACGCCTACATGTCTCAATAGGGCTTTATACACTGGGGCAGAGGCAGAAGAAAATAAAAGGTGTATGTGTATGTGTGTGTGTGTGTGTGTGTGTGTGTGTGTGTTGTGTATGTATGTGAAATAAGAATAAAAGCAGGAAAGACTAAGATTTTAATTCATTGTGATTTGTCAGTTGACTGTCAACAACAAACTTAAAATATATCTTTTCCCAAACTATTTCCAAAGTGTAGACTTTTTTCAAAATATATTGTCACATTATAATCAAGTTGCATAAAAACACTAATAGCCTGAACCAGAGATTACATACACCTCTCACACTGTACTTAAGATGACGTGTAAAACTCCAGAGTTAGTCTGAGTATATTAAACCTAAAGGTGCCCACCTTGGTTCAGTCTGTTAACTTGAAATGATAATGCAATCAAAGATATTTATAGCCATGTGGAAAGAAATGTTAACAATCAGAACACACACAACTGAATGCTCCTTGTTTGGTAACAATGCACCTATGGCATCCAGAAATCAGTGATAACAACAAAAGATGATATACTAAAGAACATGGTCTTTCTTTATGGAGTCAATTACATGTTGAGTTATTGAGGTCAAACCCCAAATCACACACAAATACAAACACCAAACACACAGACAGTGATGAAAAAGGACTATTGTAGTGGTTTCAAACTCCAGTTATCCAATTATAACATATTTAGAGTCAACCATGGTGGATCTTTCTTATTTATAACTAGGTTTCCCCACAAGGGGAGGGGCAAAGAATGGGAGAAGTAGAGTTAAAATCCTAGACTCAATGAAACTAGAGTTCTCTGAGTGTGATTCCTTAAAGTAAAAGCCACTTGGTTCTTTTTGGGTCACACAAGTCAAAAGGATGAGAAAATATCCATTGTGGAGTTTGTTCATGCATAAACTAGATTTCATTTTGAAAAAAGGAAGAAACTTGGAAAAAATTCATCTCTCATTCACTAGTTTAAGCTTTGGAATGGTCCTAAGGTTGGAGTTTCTATTTACCTCCTATGTCAGTTCAACCAACCTCTTTGATCCTCGAGTGTATAGGTCCGTGCCAAGATTAACACCTTGTATGACTTAGACATATTCTTTATCAGGCTATCCTTAGAAACACCCAGGACATCTACAATACATCCATCTGCTTCTCCAGTATGTGACCTGCATAATAAATCCATGAGTCTTAGGGTGCATCCTGGGACAGACAATATGATTTAACTTTTCCCTTCCCTACATTTTTTTGTTTTCCTTCTCCCCAAGACACAAATAATTCTACTTCTCCCCTCACCCTTACTCCAACCATACAAACGCTTCCAAATAAAATCCACAATGATTTAGTTTCCAGTTTTTGGCAAGGTGAATCTCGAATACTTAAATGCTGCTTTGGCACTTGGCCTTTTCCCCCGTGTTTCAGTGGGTGGTAGGAAAGGTGTATCAGTGTCTGTCTGGGGAGGAGGGAGGGCGGAGGGGAAAGGAAGTCTGTACTCATTCTTTTGCAAACACTATTGGATCCTTGATTTCCACTCTAGGCGATGCCCCCTAAGGGAGGGTAGGTTGGAAGGGAGAAAAAGGTAAGAATGTGTTCTCTAAACTGTGGCATTTAGAGATTCATTATTTTCCCCCTCCTTTCCTTCTCCTTCTCCTAGTCCACCCACTATTCCCCTCCCTCTTCTGTTTCCTTCCTCTTTTTTTATTTTTTTTGGTCATCTTTCTTTTTTCCTTCCGTCTCTTATCTGTCTACCCCTCGGTGGCTGTAGCCATCCCCTTTCCTCTGTTCCTGTAAACCACTCTCTTCCCGGTCTCAAATTAGTAGCCAGGACCAGCAGGGGCTGATTAGCGGAAGCCAGGGTGGAGACCCTTCCAGGCGTGAAAATGGGATCGGAGAAGAGCTACTCCGTGAGAATTGCCCTTGATAACTCGCATGACCAAAGACACCCCCCGTTCCAGCCTAGAGGGAAGACCGAGGGGGAGGTGGGGAGGGGGGGAGAGAGAAACATTTAAATAAAAAAAGTTGGGCAAGACTGGCTGCGGCGGAGGCTCCGCGGGACTCTCAGTTCCCCCCTCCTATTCCACCCCCACCCCTTACCCCCCGCAGACACACACAGCCGGCCCCCTTCAGGGAGCGCTGGTTTCTCTGGGAGGAATGAAGCCAGCTGTGCCACCCGTTTTCTTTGCCTGCGGGGAGCAAGGATGAACCCCAACACCTCTCACCCCTAGGTCTCCCTCGTAGCCCTGCCGGCGACCTCAGGTATCAGCACCAAAGGTAGCTGCCAGCCACAAGTCTCTGTACAGGATGGCGATAGGATAGGATGGATTTTAAAAGGGAAATCTCTCACTCACCATCTCCATTAAGGAGCCCCTTCCTGAGAAGGAGGGAATCTGGGGCCGTTTCGCTACTGCTTCTTCTGTTGGTAAGTAGACGGGGGGGTGGGTGTGGGGGGACTTTGACTTCACATCAATTTCTTTTCCTTTCTCCCTTCTCTTGTACCCCTCTCCTTTTCTTCTTCTCTTTCTTCTTCTTCTTCTTCTTCTTCTTCTTCTTCTTCTTCTTCTTCTTCTTCTTCTTCTTCTTCTTCTTCTTCTTCTTCTTTTTCTTCTTCTCTTCCTCCTCTTCTTCCTCCTCCTCCTCCTCCTCCTCCTGCTTCTTCACAAAAGGAACTGAAAGTGTAAAAAAATAATCCTGCTAGGTTGCAGGCATTCTGCAGAGTGCTGCTCGGGTTCACAATTACATGCCTGTTTCTATTAAGCAGCTTCATCGTTCTCTGTGTGGGTGGTCTGCCTCTCAATAGGCAGGACCTGTCAGGGTCACGTGATGGATCCGAAAACTTTACCCCTTTACAATAAACTCTAGGAAAGCAAAGTAAACTAAAGTAACGTGCTATCAGCACAGCCCTCCTGGGTAAACAGGAGGCACAGCTTCCCTCCCTGGCTTTCCTGGGTTCAGCCCAGCCTAGCTAAGCTCTTCTAGTCCAGGAACCCACAGCGCCTGCACCTCTCAAGACTGCAGAAGACAAAAAGCAATGGGAGACTGGAGTTCCCCTCTTCCTCTTTCCTTTTCCCATCTTCCCTTTCCCCATCACAAATGTTTGTGTAGCATTTAATCCCCTTTAAAGAAAAAATACGGGGTTGGAGAGGAACAGGGATGCTTTTTTCTTTACAAGAATATCCATCACCTGGATTTCTGCATAGGATAAATGCATAGATGTCAGGCAGGAAGGGCAATAGAACGTCAAAAAGAGGGACAGGCATGTAGCGGAGGCAGAAGGATGACTAGTTTAAATGTTCAGTATTGCAAGATTTCTGTTCCTCGGATGATAGGATCATAGATTTAAAACTGGAAGGGGTTTTAAAGCTCACCTAGTCCAACCACTAAGTTTTACAGATGAGGAAACTGAGGCCCAGAGAGGTTAAAGTACTTGCCCAAGGTCACACAGCCAGCAAATGTCAAAGCTGGAATTCCAGTTTTCCTTCAGCAAATCCAGCACACTTTCCATTGTACCATGCTGGTTTTCAGGTTGACTCCTGTCATTTCTGCTAGGGCTTAGTAGGAAGTTGCTTGCTTCAGGAATGCTCCTAGTGATGTTCCTTGGAAACTAGGATTATTAGCCCCTGTGAGAAGCAATTAAATGAGACTTCCATATTTTTGCCTAATATTACTTTTATGCTTTATGATAGATTACACAAGCAATCTTTCCAACAGTACCATTTTTAAGTCAGTCACATTTTAATGTTGGTTAAATGAATGGCTGGTGATTATTCTTTAAAAACAAGCAAGAGTTTCCTTGAACGTTATCACGTTATAGAATTTAATGATGAGGAAGTGACCCAGGAAAATCTGTTTAACATTTTAATAAAGGATAAATAATATAATACTATTTATAAAGCATACTGTAGAGTATGAACTGACTGAACATTGTTCTCTGGATGGACATGTCTAGACTTGAAGACAACCTTATGAATTCAAGAAATCCAGAGGCCTTGGGCTGGTGGCAGGGGAAGCTTCTGCCAAATAGAAGACAGCAACCACTGAGACTATTGACCCAAGCTTGGCCCTTTTACCAGCAGGCATGTTCCAGGAGTTGTTTGGACAGTGCAGAGCCAAAGTGAAATGCAGATTGCCTAATTAGTAATTCTGAATACTGCTCTAGGTTCTGTTGAGATTTAGGTGTTAATCACTCAACAGGTTATGCCATACTTATAAGTTAAGTTATTGAAACTTAAGTCAGTTTGTGATTTTGTGCTCTTTATACTTAGTATTTCTTTAGGCAAATATTACCTGTCCCATGCCTGATTCATACTGAGTTCCTTTTTACTTTTTCCTTTCTGGGGAAACTATAGATATTAGCCATAACTTAAGCTATAAATAAATTTGTTCCAGGGCACTTAGGTAGAATTTTAATGAGGCAAAGTATAAGAACCTGGAGCCCAATCTCTCCACCACCTCCCCCTCATGCTCCCCTGGTTTTTAGAGGCTAGGATCCTCAGGACTGAACCCAGCTCAAACTGCATACATGGGCATAGAAGTGATGCAGAATCCTATTTACTGCGGACCAAGCAGCAGTACTAAGGCTAAGCTATCTAAACTGTCATTTTGAATTGTTTTCTTTTGTATTATTAGCAAGGCTTCACAAACAGTGAGGTGTACTTCAAAAAAATTGCAAGATTATTTAAGTGTAAATTATGGGTACATTAAGTAAAGTTTTAGTGAGAATAACACATTAAATCATCTTTAAATAGAGTCTAACATTTTCTCTGGGTTCTAGGCAGATCAAAAAATATGGACTGAAAAGCTGAAGTTTATATTGTCCTCACCATTATCTATTTTGATTTAGAGTCATTTGAGTTACCAGAATATTAATCTTAATGAATCGTTAAATAACCAAACTTTATAATGTCATGTAGCCATGTAAGTTATACTAGTCCAGGAAATAATTTCATATCAGTTGATTTTCAATAAGATCAGATGTGTCTCAATGAATGAGTGAATATCTCAAAGGGTGTGAGGTCAGATTGGTCTTAACAATTGTGGAAAACATGAATGTTTTCCTTCAATAAATATTTTTTCTTCTTCTGTGTTTCAGGTCACATCAAAGACTTTGCTTCATGCTCTGGTGTAAACAGAGGGAAAAGCAGCATAAATAAAGGAAGTACATTTCAGAGCAAGGTGGCCTGGGATACAGAGAAAAAGAAGAATAAGCAATGAGAAAAACAGCTCTGGCTAATGAAGTCATTTGAGTGAACTATGTTGTTTTTAATGGGGAAATTTGCCCAGAACTTTTGGAATGTACTTTTTGCTAAGTAAAGCAAGGAGGTGGCAGTCATTTAGTGAATTAGACTGCTACTGATTTACACCAAGCAGATGTCCCCAAATGTACCCTATTTTTGGCCTTAACATTGTTCTTTGGACAATGTCAAGTAAAGTCAACAGTCATTTATATTAAGCACTTACTATGTGCCAGATGCTAAGTGTTGGGGACAGAAGGAAACCAAAGTAGTCCTGACCTTCAAGTAGTTCACATTCTAATGAAGGTGACAGCATAAGAACAATTATATACATGCAGGATCTATACAGCTTACACTAGAGGTGATGACACAGTGGATAGCCAGAAGCTTAATATCCACTTAATATCTGTGTGACCCTGGACAAGTCACCTAACCCCTGCCTGCATCAAATGGGAAGAAAATGGCCAACCACTCCTGTATCTTTGCCAAGAAAACCCTTAGACAGTTGGTCCACAGGGTCATGAAGAGTTATATAGGACTGAACAACTATAATCTCACAGGGAAGGCACTGGTACTAAGATGAGCTAAGAAAGGCTTCTTGTAGAAGATAGAATTTTAGTTGAGACTTGAAGGAAGCCAGGAAGCAGAGATAAAGGGGGTGCAGGATGGGGAAGAATATTCCATGTATGGGGGACAGCCAGTAAAAATGCAGAAATCTGGGCGATGGGAGTGTCTTGTTCAAGGAACAGTAAGAGGACAGTGTCACTGAATTTTAGAGAACAGGGGAGTCAAGTGTAAGAAGACTGGAAAGGTACAAAGAGGATAGTTTATGAAGGGTTTAAAAGACAGAGGATTTTATATTTGATGAATAGGGGTGTAGAGTAGTGTGTGTGTGTGTGTGTGTATGCATGCGTGTGAGAGAGACCGACAGAGACAGAGAGAGCATGAGAGAGATTTAAACCTACCCTTTAGGAAGATCCCTTTGGCAGCAAAGTGGAGGATAGCTGGAATGGGGAGAGGAGGCAGGAATAATAGGTTACTACAATATTCCTGGCTTGAAGTGATGTGTATTGGGGTGGGCCTAACACTAATACCTTGTTGGTTTAGGTTCTGTTTTGGGATGAAAAGAGGAACTTTTAAGCCAATGAACAATTAACAAAAGGTTTAATTTGCCCTAACATAATAAGGAGATGAAAGAAGGAGGCAAGTAGCACTTACCTTCTACAGATGTGGCAAGGTATATTCAAGTGACATTCAGACACTGGCCAAGTTAAAGGAGTTCCTGTTATCCCCTTGGGTGACCAGGAACAAGTGACAAGAGAAGCAGGGGCCAGTTAGGTCCTGGGGAAAGAAAGCTTTTTTGGGGGGAGGGAATTAATCCTTGTGGTAAGGAATAAGGGGGACCCTGGTCCTATCACACACCATACTCATGGTGGCAAGGTCCTAAGGATTTTCTAGAACAGTAGTGTCAAACTAAAAAAACAAAACAAAACAAAACTGTACACAAAGATTCCTGCCCACAATGTTGACTTAGAAAACCATATGCTAACATTATCTGTGTTTTATTGCACTTTTATTTATTTTGCTAAATATTTCCTAATTACATTGTAATCTGGTTTGCTTAGTAATGTTGTGGGTGGGGTGTATGTTTGACATCTTTGTTTTTGAGGACCTTCTGCCATTTAAATGATTTCAAAACTCTCTCAAATGAGGCACAGATACAATCCATCAAACTCACTTCCTTTAGGATATTCACCCTATCCCTTGCAAATTTCTGTCAGGCAAACTGCTGCAAGAGGAATCAAGTGTGAATTATTCACCATTTCAGCCTCCTAAAAAGATAAAAGACTGGATCCCATCTGGAAAAGCTAATGTATTTAGCTGATTCTATAAAAGTGAGTCCTTAGAAACCTCTTCAAGCCAATGGAAGTCACCTGTGTGGAATGACTTAGCAGTGACTCCATCATATAATTCCTTTAGTAGCCATAGCTCCAAGGATTTATCAGGTTTCTTTGAACTTGCAACCACTCCAGGTTCTTGGTGAAAAAGGTCTGTTGACCTCTTGCTCCATCTGGGCAAGGAATCATCATCCTTTAGGAACAGCAATAAGATAATAATAAGATAATTCTAGGGGTTCTTTTTTTTTAACCACCTGTGGGAGTTTCCAAATGTCTTTCTCAGTTCTGGTCACTCACTTGTTTCATGACTAATCTCAGAGGGAGGCAGAGGAATTAGAACCTTTGTGACAGAGACCAATCATATGGTTACTTCCTGGCTACTGCCTGCTAGTCTCTACCTCCACTGGGAGAGATCTCTTCATTTTCAGTGCCACCAGATCCATTAGTTGTCCCTCAGCTTTCCTTTCATGGTCCCTAAAAACTGAAATCTCTGTCTCTAGCTGCTAAATGTGCTGAATCAGTTCACTTTCAGTTTTATTTTTTTAGCGCTCCAACTTCTGCCGAATGGTCAACAGTAAGTAGAGAATTCTGGATTTGTTTTCTCAGCCTTTCTAGCAGCCTCTTTTAGCACTCACTGAGCTAATCACTCTGTGTGAGCGGCAACCTGTGTCCCATCAACTGATCATTGCACTCTCCATATTTCCAGTGTTCTTCTCCTAACTAAACCATGATGTGAGTCATGAAACCATCTTACCTCATTTCAATTACTGACTATGCCAAATATTAAAGGGTGGCATTAATTTCGACAACCTGTTTGTTCAATTGTGGGATGAATGAGACACTTGTAAGGCATTGAACAGATAGCAAAATGGGCACTACTCTGCCCTTACACAGCAAGGATATGTAACAAGGATGCAGTACTATGTAATTTCTATAGAGGTATCCCCTCCTCATCTCCATATAGAAAGGCAATCTGGTCTGTAGGACAGTATATGGTGACTCTCAAGGTATTTGGCTATCCTCGAAGGTGGATGAACCATGTCTCCACCTGGATGGGGTTTTTATGCCCTTAGGACCTTTGCCAGGGTGGTAGCTATACCATAGGAAATATATATTAGAGAAGATAGAATTGCTGCGACTTGGCAAACAGCATAAGTAGTTGGGCATGACACCTAGGTGGTAAGCCTGAAAAACTGGGAAGATGATAGTGTCCTTGACATCAATAGGAAAGAGAAGATAGAGGGTTTGGGGAGAGGGGAGATAATGAGCTCAGTTTGTGTTTAGGATGTCTATGGATCATCCAATTTGAGATGTCCAGTTGGTAGTTGGAGATGGGAGACTACAGGTCAAGAAAAGAGGTTAGGGTAGGATAAATAATCTGGATAAGTAAATCTATGGGAGCCAAATGAGATCACAACGTGAAGAGCATGGAGCCAGAATAGAAGAAAACATAGTACAGAGCCCTCGGGACACCCAAAGTCAATGGGCATGACCTAGGGAAAGATCCCACGAAGGAGACTGTGAAGGAGTAGTCAGAAAAAGTAGGAGGTGAAACAGGAGAGAGCAGTGTCATAGAAACCTAGAAAAAAGAGACAGGATCAAGAAGAGTTACCAACAATATCAAAGACTGCAGAGAGGTTAAAAAAAATGAGAATAAAGAAAAATCCATTAAATTGGCCAATTAAGAGATCATTGGTAACTTTGGAATGAGAAGTTGTAACTGATTGATGCAGTCCCAGACACTTGCAACTCTCTCCCTCCTGGCCTCCTTTAAGTTTTATATAAAATCCCACTTTCTACAAGAATCCTTTTCCTTATCTCCTTAATGCTACTATCTGCCTTCCTGTTCCTCTAATATATCCTTATTTATCTTGTTTGTAGCGATTTCCATGTTGTCTCCTTCATTAGACTGAGCTCCTCAAGATCAGGATCTGTCTTTTGGCTTTTGTCATATCTCCTGAGCTTAGTACAGTGTCTAGCAAACAGTTGATATTTAATAAATACTTTTTGCCTGACCAACATTGATGAGAGTGAAAGAAGTGGAGGCATCAATTATAAATGGATTTCTCAAGGAGTTTAGCCATGAAAGAAAGGATAAATATGGAACATAGGATAGCTAATGGAGACTGACAGATCAAATAAGTTTCTTGGGTTTGTGTGTGTGTGTGTGTGTGTGTGTGTGTGTGTGTTTTGTTTCTGGATGGGGAGACATGCTTGTATTTGTAGGCAGCAGAGAAGCAGGTGATAGTAAGAAATTGAAGATTATTAAGAGAAAGGATGATGAAGGGGGAAGATGGTTGAGAAGACTGGATGGAATGAGGTCATGTGTGCATGGAAAGGCATAAAGGAAACAGAAGGGGAAAAAAGGGAACTCTTGGTGGAATGCCCTCAATATTTTTTACAGTGAAGCATCAAGCAAAGTTTTCAGCTAAGTGTGTGTGTGTGTGTGTGTGTGTGTGTGTGTGTGTTTTGTATAGATGGTACAATGGGAGGTTTGAGGAGGGATAAAAAAAGTCACTCTAGTAGAGTGAATAAAATGGGGTGGGGAATGGAAACAGAAAAAGATTTTCTTGTAATACACAGTGGATAGAGCACTGGGCCTGGAATCAAAAAGACCTGAGTTCAAATCCAATGTCAAACACTTATTGTGACTCTGGACAAGTCACTTAACCTTAACCTTTATTTGCTTTAGTTTCCTCATCTGTAACATGGGCATAATAATATCATCTACCTCCCAGGGTGGTTGTTGTGAAGATCATGAGATAATACTTGTAAAGTGAGATAAGAGTATATCTCATACAGGTGTGATGGTCCAGAACTGGAGGTCACAGTTGAAATGTAGAATAGGATTAATGACTTTAAGGCAGGGAGAAATCCAGAATGATAACATATTATAAGAAGATAAAAGAATTTCAGAATTCATGAAACATAATCACACAATACTGGTGAAAGATGGCAAAATCAAGTATGTGACCATCTTTGTTTGTTACTGAGGTGAAGTTATAGAGCAGGTCATGGAAGATAAGTAAATTGAGGAACCTGGAAATTACAGTGTTTGAGGGAGCATCAATTTGAGTATTGAAGTCCCCTACTGTAAGGGCAGGAGTTGCGGAAGAAATATCATAAGTCAGGTAATGAAGTCATTAAGGAAGGAAGGAAGGAGAGTGTCCTGGGAGTTGGTAGATTATAGCTACCAGAATTTTGATTGACTGATAAATTCAGATTGAGGGCATCTCAAAGGAGGAGAGGTTCTGGAGTGACAGTAGTAGAAGAATCCAAAAGTGGCAATGGGAAGCAAGGAGTATTATTCGGACAATGACAATGAAGATTTCTCCTCCTCCTTCTCCTTCTCCTCTTGTTCCTCCTCCTCTTCCTCCTGCTCCTCCTCCTCCACTCCTCCTTCTCCTTCTTCCTAATACTACTTATTTTCATTCTGACTTATTCTGATTCTCCACAGCTTCCAATGATTGGGGAGGGGAGAATTTAATAAAAGAGCTTTATAATGAAGGAGGGTGAGAGACCACTGTGTATCTTAATGATTAGTCACTTTGTATGGGGCTGTTTGGAAGCAGTGTTCTAGCCCTGAGCCACCTGGGACAATAGCCTTTTTAAAAAGTGACTGACATGTTGGAAGACTGGAGGTAGAGTAATGGCATAAGGGACACATGAGGAGGCATGGAGCATCACAGGAATCTGATCGATTAAATAGATGTCCAATACAAAAGATATCTTGCTGATATTGGTGATGGTCTTTTCAGCGTTTCTGATGCCTTTCATTTTCGACGCCTGGACTGGCTCTTTGGGAGTTCAGTCACTTTGTAAACTTCCCTTTCCTGTCTTGGATACTATTGAGGATTTAAACAAGGGCACGGAGCTGGACAAATTTATGACGGAGGTGAAATTTGTTTTCATCAGTCCTCCATTTCCTTTATACTGCCTCTTTCTTTAGATGTTACTGTCTCATTTTGTGGAATTTTCTTCTCCATCAAACTTCCTTCACCATTTCTTGGGCTATCTCTTTCCTCAGAACCTGGTTCTAAGGATAGCTAGGGCTAATTTGATAAGTCAATTTTTTTCTAACATGTTAATGGTAGGTATTTGTTTAATATGATATATCTCGACATGGATCCTTTGTGCCTTGGCTTAAAAGAATAACTCTAATATTGTTTATATAAGGCACTAGAAAGACCTTCTGTAATCACTAATATCATACTTTATTGGTGTCTACCTACTCAGCCTATGAATAAAGCCCACCCTGTCTCTGCTTCCATCATTTTATACTCATTTATTCCTTTCTGAAACAAAGTGTCCTTGTATGGACAAAAGTTTATACATTCAAATCAGGTTTATTAACCCCTTTCCTTGCTCTAATCAAACTCAGGCTCTTAATCCTTCCTTTCTCCCCTCTCTTGCCCCTCTCACTAATTACAATCTTTTCAGCTGGATAATTAAAGGCTCTAGAAAAAGGTGTATATGTCTCATCAGGTCCACTCCTGTACTTATTCTATGGCCTATGTCCATGGATGCACCATCTATACCTAAGGCATGACAATTGTAGATGGGAAAGGCACTCATTTTAACTTAATGAAAAGTGCTCTCCCTATTTCCAATCCTAGTCCTTGCTACAAATTACTAATACGCAAAAATATCGACTGGAGGGCCTGGTCAAATATTAAAGTTACCCTTGTTCTTTGAATAATCATTTTTGTCCTTTAGAAAAATGACTAACAACCTTGAAAAATTAATTTAGCTTTACCTGCACTTCAATTTCTTTATCTGTAAGATAAAATATTTTGGCTCAATGATTTCTAAAATCTTTTTCCTCTCTAAGCTTGCACAGCAAAATCTAAATTGTAGAATTATATCACTGCAGAAAGAAACAGAGGGATGTACATAAAAGATGGTTGGTATAATATGGAATTAGGGCACCAAATGAATCATTGCAGAATCAAACCATTTAAGGTAGAAAGGATCTGTGCCCCTCCCCTATCTTAATCTTTATTTATTTTTTTGTGCCAAAGACCCCTTTGGAAGTTTAGTGAAGCCTATGGACTCTTTCCCCCTAATAATATTTTAAAATATGTAAAACTGGCTACCATGGCCCTTGCTGCCTGGAAGGCCAGATAGATTAGGTTTCATCCCACTCCCACTTAGGGCTCTTCTGTACTCTTAAAAGGGTTTGGGGGTATGTGTGACTAGGCTCTGCCAAAGGCTACAGCATCCACCAATGGAGTCCCTCAAGTGTGAGAGTGAGGCCCTTATACCCCAGTTCCATTTAGCCAGTAAGATAAAGATTAGCTTTTACAAAGGAATATTTACTTCAAAAGAGATAATCCAAAATGTGCAAATTTGCTCCTCAATACCTGGGGTTTAATGCCTACCCCATTCCTCATCCCCTTGCACCATCTTAGTCTCTGGGAGAGAGAAGATTAGGTCCACAGTTTAGTTTGGCTGCTATAAAACACTGTCCCAAGTTACAAGCCCGAACAAAACCCACCATCCCAGGCCCCCTGGCTTCTCTGGCTTTACTGACCAGCTAATTGGTTGAAATATCCCACTTGGAATTCTGGTTCTAAGATTGCCATGACTTGAACTGTTGGGTCTAGTGTATTTGTAACTGAAACTGAGGGCCAACAACAGAAAACAGAAGTAAATACCAGTGCCCCTGGGGATCTGTCAGAACTGGGTGAGAGAGAAGTGGAGCTCTGTCCAGGGCCTGCAGCAGCAGCTACTCCAGGGGCTATCGATCCATAAACTGAATGTTTGAAAGTCACCTATTTAAACTTATGAGAGCCAAAATAGTGCAGTAGGCAGTAAGTGCCCCCACCCTCCCTTCTTGACCTTAAAAAACCCAGAGAAAATTGCCCCAGGAAAAATCCTGGAATAGTGGAGCCAGCAGAAAGGGCATGGCAGTCTTTTAGCTCAGGAGGCTAAGAGGATGAAAGGGAAAGTCCCTCTTGCTGTGGCTGAAGGGAACCAGTACAGGACAGGGAGACATCCCAGCAAGCCCCACCTCAGCTGACCAGCTGGAGATCCTGAGCCCCAGAGTAGTGGAGCTGGCAAATGCCAACATGAGGACCCCAGGAGTGCCTTGCATGACCAGGGGAATTGACAGACAGGTTGTTGTGTGTTTGTCCTTCTTTTTCAAAGAGGACCATGACATCAGAGAAATGATGACATGGCTTGCATTTGACTTTGTTTTGAGTGAGTGGGGTCTGTACAAGGTCTCCAGCCTCACTTTCTCCTCCTGAACCTTCTGGATCCAGTGACCAGATATTCATCAGGATGACTGGAGAGGGCCCAGGATGCAATGGGAGACTTTGGCCTTTTAGGCTAAAACCTTTTCAGGTACTCACTTAAAGTGAGACAATGCCCATTCAGTGAATAAGCCTCTTTAAAAGGTAGTCAGGGGGATGGCTCCTTTAATAGAAAAGAAAAAATAAATAGATAAATCACTCTGGGAGGGGCAGGAGCCTTAGGGTTGCTATTTCAAAGAGAAACTGCTACTATTAACGTTCACTCTAAGCCAGGAGGGTCCAAAACCAGTCATTGAGATTGGGACCCTTTGCTGTTCAATCCATGGGCTTCAGAGTGCATGGGGTCCAAGGCTTTAGGAGAGACGAAAGAAAGAAGGGACGAGAAAGGTAGGCAAGAGAAGGGAAAAGAAGGGAAGGGAAGTGAAGGGAAGGAAAGGGAAGGAGTTACTTAGCTAGCTGGGTCTCCATTTAGGCAGCTTGGCCTATTCATAGGTTGCATTTGTCCTTTGTTTTCAAAGAGGACCATGACATCAGAGAAATGATGACATGACTTGCACTTGACTTTGTTTTGAGTGAGGGAGGGCTGTGCAGGTCACCAGTCTCACTTTCTCCTCTTCAGCCATTCAGCAGACACAAAGGCAGATGAATATTCACCAGCAGCTGAGCCTACCTGTGCTCTAGTGCAGCCCTAGGGCAGGAGGAGACCCCCAGCAGCCAGACCATCCCTCCCCTGTACCTCAAACCCCAAGCTTCAGTGAAACCTTGAGGAAACTCAGAAAGACCTCACCTGGCCTCAGCACACACCAGTTGACTCCAGCTCAGCACCAGGGAAGCTACAGCATTATATAGCTGCCAGCTGCCAGAACCAGAGGTCATAGCACACAAAGCCAATAATCAGGTCCCTAACCCCCCAGCACAAGAAGTGTGGGACAGAACCCTCTTCTGTTCCCCAGAAGCAGAGATCCACTTTAAAAGCCAGGAAAAAGGCAATCACAATAAGCAAGAAGCAAATTAGAAAAGCAAAGACCATAGATTCTTACTATGGGGATAGTTAAGATCAAAATATGAATTCAGAAGAGGATAGAATTGACACTATACCAACATCTGAAACCTCAAAAGGGAATATGAACTGGTCTGAAGCCCAAAAAGCTCTTGGAAGTGCTCAAGAAGGATTTTAAAAACCAAATTAGAGAGATAAAAGAAAAATTGATCCATTCTTTTAAAAATGCAGTTGACAAAATGGAAAAAAAATCACTGAAGACAACAACTCTTTAAAAAGTACAATTGATTAAATGGATAAGGTGGTACAAAACCTAAATGGAGAAAATAGCTCCTTACAAAGTAAAATTGATCAAATGGAAAAGGAAGTACAAAAGCTAACTGAAGAAAACAATTTGTTAAAAATTATAATTGGGCAAGTAGAAGCTAATGACTCTGTGAGACATCAAGAATCAGTCAAACAAAATCTAAAGAAAGAAAAAGTAGTGTTGGGACTGGAAGCTCAATTCCGTGTGGACAGTCTCGGGCAGGTAAAAGTGGGACTTCTAAATCTTAGAGTCTTACGAGGCCCTCCATGAACAGCGGGGGTTCGAGAAGGTCAGACCGAGCTAGCTCGGCTAGCTCGGGTATTTCCGCCTCTCCCCCGGAGATACCTGATGGGTGGAGTCTCCCTGCCCTCGAGGTCGTCCCGGATTGGAGCACACCTAGTTACCTAACAGCATGGTATTGAGATGCAAACTGTGTGGCTGAAGATTAAGTAGGATTCAGGAAGCCTAAAAGCGCTCTTAGCACGTGTGGAGCCAAAGAGAAAAGTAGGGCTCCGCTTCTTTTCTTTCCTCTCTCCCCTCCCCCTCTCTCCCCCGCTTGTACTTCTACTTCCATTCCCTTAAGCTTAGCCTTCTTAGGAAATCTCCCCCTCTTCGTCCTAAGAAAGAAGAGCCCCTGCACTTGTAACTGAAACCCTGTAATAAAGCTCAACCCCTGTTTGACTCTGGAACGTCCTTTCTCTCATACGTGCATCCGGCGTGGCCAGCCGAAGACCTGGACAGGTAAGAAAGACTCGGGTAGCCCAATACAGGCCTCTAGGCTTGGCAGTTGTCGCCCCAACAGGGATTGGGAGCGTAGATAATCCTGGGTGCTTTTGGGGTACACCCGGAAGGGGCTGTGAAAGAAGCGAGTCCCGAATCCTAGATTCGGAAGGAGAGAAAGGGGAGAGAAGCTTCCCAAACCCCTGGGAAAAGGGCAGGGATGAGGAATCAATTGCCAGTAATAAAGCCAGAGGAACAGGAGGTCTGGGCTGAGAAACTTCACAGGGAATGCAGGGAGGCGGGGGTCACAATAGAGTTAAACGACCTCCGAGAATTTTGTAAGGAAGGGCCGGAGAGGCCAGGGCGGGATTGGAATAAGAGTGGAAGCGGAGAGAGGGGAGGGGAGGACCTTGGCGAGCAGAACCCTGGCGAGCAGAAAGTTAAGGAGTGTAGAGAAAAAATAGGTTCGGAGCTCCATCTAGAGGATGGGAAAGGCGAGGCAGGGGAGAATACGCCGTGCCTTCCCTCCGCGCCTCCTTATAACCTGCTCCATTGGTCGGACAGTTCAGGGCCACAGTCCAGTTTGGAAGAAGGAATGGGAAAGGCTATAGAGAATGGAGCAGATGTAGGGACATTTCCTGTGTTAGAAATAGCGGACCCCAGTGTCCCTGGTGGGGTTCGGAGGAGCCACATACCTATAGAGTGGAAGAGAGTGGCGACTCTTAAAGAGGCTTGTACCAAGCATGGCCCTAATTCACCCTTTGTTATAGCCATGCTTGAAACTCTCAGCGGTCAGTTCGTTCTGACTCCTAATGACTGGAAGAGCTTAGCTAGAGCCTGCCTTACCCCTGGGCAGAATGTGATTTGGGTATCAGAATTTTCTCAGAGGGTAAAGAGCACTACCGGTGGGCTAGGGGCTTAGGCCCCCCAGGCTTATCAGCAATTTACAGGAACAGGGCAGTTTGAGGCTACAGGAAATCAATTACAGTACTCAGCCTCCGATTATGTTTTGATTGCCGGAATGGCTATTAGCCGCCTCGGGATGAAGCTATCAAATTTTTAGTAAGGGCCATTGCTGTTGTACTGGAGTCCCCACCCTTGAATTGGAAGTCAGACACCCCGATTTGGGCCTTGACTCCAGAAAAACTCCAGGCACTACAACTATTGGTTAAGGAGCAATTAGCACCCTGGAATGCTCCTGTGTTTGTTAAAAAGAAAAAATCTGGGAAAGTCAGGTTCCTTACAGATGTTAATGAAGCATTTGTAAGCACCTGGCAGCAGCTATACCTAAGTAAAGAGCCACTATGCATTCTTATCATCTTTACCTTAAAGGCGATCCTCGCTAAACAAAGAAGGGGAAAAGGTCGCCTAATACAATCAAAGCTAAGATCAAGAGGCCTAATACAATCAGAGCCTGATACAGCTGTCTCAAGGAACGCACATACTACTCCAGCTATGAGACATTTTAAGATACTAATAGGGGGTCGAGGGTATGTTTGTGTCTCCACAGGAAAAAGTGATGCATGGATTCCCATTAGAAGGATCCGTAGGTGGGAACCGAGGTCGGAGACGACGGAGACCCCGGAGAAGGATCATACACCACCTGAGCCTGCTGCTGACAGCTTTAACCTTGCTGCCCAGAGAGGAGGCAGCCCTCATCACAACCGCAGACACTGCTGCTGACAGTTTCCCATCTAGGCATCCTTTTTTCACCAGCTGAATGAGGACTTTGATATCACAAACCCAGGACACTTGGGTGGGGAGGAGGTGACCAATTTTCCACCTGTATAGATCCATTTGCAAGATTAAGGGAGTGGTGGTGTAAGGCGCCTACACCAGCTGCTTCTCTTAAAATATGCTTTGGGATTTTAGTTGATTGCACTTCCCCTGTTGTAACTCAGCCATTTAGTTTCATCTTTGTTTTATTTGATGCCTCCCTTTGTCAGTTGTGCTAGCTGCAGATTTCTGTGTGAATGAAGTCTTGTTGTAAGGTACTCATATGCTAAAGGCCTTCCTAATCCACTCAGCCTCCAGCCACTGTTTGCTCTAGAGCCAGGTGCGCTCCGCGCATAACAAAGAAGGGGATATGTTGGGACTGGAAGCTCAATTCCGTGTGGACAGTCTCGGGCAGGTAAAAGTGGGACTTCTAAATCTTAGAGTCTTACGAGGCCCTCCATGAACAGCGGGGGTTCGAGAAGGTCAGACCGAGCTAGCTCGGCTAGCTCGGGTATTTCCGCCTCTCCCCCGGAGATACCTGATGGGTGGAGTCTCCCTGCCCTCGAGGTCGTCCCGGATTGGAGCACACCTAGTTACCTAACAGCATGGTATTGAGATGCAAACTGTGTGGCTGAAGATTAAGTAGGATTCAGGAAGCCTAAAAGCGCTCTTAGCACGTGTGGAGCCAAAGAGAAAAGTAGGGCTCCGCTTCTTTTCTTTCCTCTCTCCCCTCCCCCTCTCTCCCCCGCTTGTACTTCTACTTCCATTCCCTTAAGCTTAGCCTTCTTAGGAAATCTCCCCCTCTTCGTCCTAAGAAAGAAGAGCCCCTGCACTTGTAACTGAAACCCTGTAATAAAGCTCAACCCCTGTTTGACTCTGGAACGTCCTTTCTCTCATACGTGCATCCGGCGTGGCCAGCCGAAGACCTGGACAGGTAAGAAAGACTCGGGTAGCCCAATACAGGCCTCTAGGCTTGGCAAAGTAGAAGAAAATGTAAAATATCTCATTGAAAAAATAACTAACCTGGAAAAATAGATCCAGGAGAGGTAATCTAAGAATTATTGGTCTACTGGAAAATCATGATGAAAAAAAGAGCCTGGACAGTATCTTCCAAAGAATCATTAAGAAAAACTGCCTCTAGGTCTTAAAATCAGCAGGTAAAATAGTCATTGAAAGAATCCATCAATCACCTCCTGAAAGAGATCCTAAATTGAAAATGCCAAGGAATATTGACATTCCAAATTCCAGAATTATCAGGTCAAGGAGAAAATACTGCATGCAGACAGAAAGAAACAATTCAAATATTGTGGAACTACAGTCAGGATCACACAGGACCTTGCAACTTCTGCATTGAAAGATCAGAGGGACTGGAATATGATATTCCATAAGACAAAGACGCTTGGACTACAACCAAGGTTCAACTACTCAGCAAAATTGAGCATAATATTTCAGACAAGGACATGAACATTCAATGAAATAAGGGACTTCCAGACCTTTCTGAGGAAAAGTCCAGAGCTCAATGAAAAATTTGATCTTCAAATATAACATTCAAGAGAGGAATAAAAAGATAAACAGGAAAAAAACACAAGGCAAACTTTTTACATCCCTACATGGGAAGACAATTGAGAATTGTATCTTTATTACAACATTTAAAAGGGATATACATATGTTTTATTGTATTTTTATTTATTTTTTTAAAATTTTCCAATTACATTTTAATCTAGTTTGTCTTACCTGCACTTGAAAGTACAGAGGGCTCAAGTTTGACATCCCTGATGTAGGCTACAACCTATCCTTGCTTGTACTTCCTGTGTGATTGTTATTCATGCCCAAGACAGTGTGGTATAATGAGACCATCCGGACTCTTGAACAAGGGGTTAACCTTCCTGGGCATCAATTTCCTTGAGTATAAAGTTGGATTAGATGGCCTCTGAGGCCCTTCCTAGCCCTAGAACTGTGGTTTACATTTTAACATGGTCACCTGTTTTTTGGACATCTTTAACTCAACATTGTTCAAAATAGAAGTCATCTTCCCATTTTCCCCTCCCCTAACCCCTAACTCTCCTTTTTTCCAAGCTTCCCTATTAGTATCTAGGGTAGTAGCATCCTCCATTTAGGTTTATAACTTTTTTGTAACCCTTACTTTCATTTCATGTATCCATCCAATCTTTTTTTATCTTTATTTTACCTTTGTAACATATCTCATTTCTCCACTCACCTAGCCACCATCATATTAACTGGTTCTTATCACCTCTCACCTGGATAACTGCAATACAACTAGTTTCCAATTAATGAGAATGACGAAGCCTCTAGTATTTGTATTATTCAAATTTACATTGCACAATTTCTTTTGGTTTGGAACCAATTACCACATTTTATATAATTATAACTCTGAATAATGTTAATTCAAATATATGTTTAGTATGTCAGGGGCTAGGAGATTCATTATTCACACCAAATAAAATCTGGCTATATGTTCCAAATAGGCTTCCTGACTTGACCATCTCTACACTCTGTTTTGTACTCAGCTGCCAATGGGATTTTTCTAGTGTGTAGGTTTGTCCAGGTCATCCCCATACTCAGTATCTCCTTTTAGAGTCAGAAATGAAGTCTTCTGTACAGCATTTAAAGTTTGTCAACTTTCCAGTCTTCTTATACTTCTACTCCCATTTGCTCTATGGTACAGCTATACTGACCTCACTTTCCCTTCACTTTCTCTTCTCAGTTTCATTGAATTCTTTCAAGACCCAGCTCAAATCTCACCCTCCTAAAGGAGATCTTTCCATGTGTCCATGGTTGCTTGTACCATCACCTCTAAAACCACCTTCCTCATATGTACCTAATTATTTACTTTTTGTCTCCTCAATTAGAATTTGAGCTCCCTGAGGACAGGGACAGTGTTTTTGTCTTTATTCGTGTCTTCAGTATTTAGCACAATGTCTGACACATAGTAATAATTTTAATAAATAAAAAATGACTGACTGACTGATCTATGATCTTTCTATAAACTCTCTAGTAAGAGCTCACTAAACAAACTGGGGCTCTTCTTTTCTTCTCTTGATGTTTCAGGAATACCAAAGGATCACATAGACTACCCATCAATTATTCTTCATTCTCTCTAGGTGACTAGATTATTTTTTTCTGTTTGTACATGTCTCTGATGCTGTTTCTCCTGGATACTTCTTTATTTGCCAAGTCAAATCAATAGGCATTTTTAAGCACCTACTACTTTCTAGGCACTATGGTATGCACCAAGGATACAAAAAAGGCAAAAAAAAAAAATAGTCCTCACCCTTCAGGACTTAACAGTCTCAGGGGTGAGACAATATGTAAATAACACCTGTACAAACTGGTTATATACAGGATCAACTGGAGTTCTTTTCAGAGCAAAGACACTGAAATTAAATCTTATGGAAGGCAAGATTTTAGCTGAGACTCGAAGTAAATCAGGCAGGAAGAGGTGGAGTTGAGGAAGGGGATAATTCCAGAAATGAAGGACAACCAGTGAAAATGCATAGAACTGGGAGACATGATGACTTAAGTGAGGAAGAACAAGGAAGCCTTTGTATCACTGATTTGTAGAGTGTGAATGGGAGTAAGACTTAAAAAGGATAGAAAGGAAGGGTACAACTTTTAAAGGGCTTTAAAAGTCAAACAGAGGGTTTTTTATTTAATACTGGAGACAATCAGGAATTTCTGGAGTTTATTGAGTCAGGGTGGAGGTGACATGATCAGACTTGTGTTTTAGGAAGGTTACTTTAATAGTTGAGGAGAGGATGGACTTAAGTGATAAGAAATGAGACAGGGAGGGTAATTAAAAGGCAGTTTCAATAATCCAGTTTTGAGGTGATGGGGGCCTATATTTATAACGTCTTGCAGACTTTTCATGTCCTCCAGGCACCTTTCCATTGCCCTTTGGATGATCTTCAGCTGTCATTCTTTGGGTATTATGGTATTCCAAGACTCAAAATCATGTGACATGACCAGAAGAATATCAGTGTTAAGATATGTATATATATATATATATATATATATAAAATACATATTATATTATATATTATATATATACATATATATAATATCTGTTTTAGGGTGAAACGAGGTCATTAAAAGAACTATAAAATTTCCCTAAGACCAGCCAGCTTTTCTTATCTTGTACAAAATAGCAAAATATTACTAATATGAAATATGTTAATTCAGAATTTGTGATAATACAGATAGGGAGTATGTTAAAGTTTAGCTTGGCACTGTCTGTGAATAAAGAATTTATTAAACAAATTAAGAGCATATCAAGATTACTGGTAGACTATTTAGGCCACTAGAGAAGAGGGACGTTGAACCATGAACGAGCCTTCTTTGTTTTATGATCTTAGTCCCCATAAGGGGTATGTGTAGGGTGAGGCAACTAGCTGAAACTGCCTGCTGGTTCTAGAATATCAATACAGATATACACATCTACACATCTATACTCTCCTCTCCTGTCTCAGTCTTTAAGATTCTGAAGAGACACTTATTTCTTCTCTCCCCATTACAATATCATATAACCCCTTCCAACTGCACAAATAAATTTATATTTCTAAATTTATATTTCTGTTTCAAAGATCCTTTTCAGTTCTGATTTTTTTAATAAGGAATGCTTAAAAGACCTCTATTCCATTAGAGATCCTTTCCTTGACTGTCCCCCTGTCCTCTTTCCAGGATTATAGTAAGTTTTTCAGGGTAAATTGTTCTTGATTATAAGCCTACACCCTTTGAAAGATTTAATATATTATATTTTAGGATTTCTTCTTTTATGATCCTAACTGTGGTTCCTTGGTATTTTAACTCTTCCATTCTGTATGCTTGTAGTATTTTTTTTCTTTGATGTGGAAGTTCTGAATTTTAGCTATGACATTTATAGGACTTTTTCTTTTGAAATTTCTTTCAGGAGATGATGAGTGGCTTCCTTCTATCTTCATTTTGCCCTCTGGTTGTAATAGAACTAGGTAGTTTTCATTTATAATTTCTTGAAATATAGTGACTAAACTTTTAAAAATGTTTTTGGGGAGTCTAATGATCCTCAAATTCTCTCTCTGACCTGATTTTGAGGTAATCTTTTATAACAAATATCTTACATTTCTTTCAATTTTCCCCCAGTCTTTTGATTTTGTTCTAATATGTCATCTAATATTTTGTTCTAATTTTCATCGAGTCATTGATTTCTGCTTGATCTGTTCTTGTTTTTAGGAGAGGTTGACCACTTTCTCTTCTAAGTTATTTATTTTCCTTCTACCTCTTTCCTTCAGAACTTTTATTTCATTTCAAAATCCCTTGCTTCACTTCTTATAGATATTCATGTAGTCCTTGTGGAAAATTCATTTTTTATCCTTTGAGTCTCTGCTTGTAGATGTTATAAAGTTACTCTGTTTCAAGGCTGGATTTTTTTTTTGAGGAAGGAATCCTTAGATCTACAATGAATCTTTTGTTTCTGGTTATTGTCTTTTCTGGTTTACTCATGTCTCCAACTTCAGTTCTTAAACTGAGGTTTTTACCAGAGTAAGACTCCAGTTTCCTTACTGGAAGGTTTTTTAGTGTGCTGATGGATTTGCCTTGGCTTTGCCCTGAGTGATCAAGCTTCCAGCACTGACCTCCATCTTCTGGGATTAGATCCCCTTGGGTCTTTGAGGTTGATTGAGCTGGATCTGCAAGGCCATTAATGGCATGGGTTCTTGTGAACTATGAATTTGTTTTTTAAAAAGTATTTGATAAGTATTTTAATGTAATTGGTTTACTTTGTAAACTTACTTATTTTATTTTATGCATTTTAAAACAACTTGAAAGGGGTTCAGACTGTTAAAGGAGTCTATGATGCACAAAAAGTTAAGAACTCTTATTCTATGGCATCTCTGGACAGAGTCCTAGGGACTTTGAAGTCTCTGGTCACCTGATTGTCTGGGTCTGCCAAGATACACTGGTTCCTGACCCTTCCTGGAATGTCCAAAGTCATCATCCTGGAGCTTTCTGACCATCTGGGACTTTCAAACCTTCCTGGATTTTGGGGGGGGGGGCCGGAGAGGAGAGTGATAGAAGAAAAATGTGGTCTCTTGCTGCTTTTGGACAAAGTGCCTTATAGCTATAGGTCATGTCTCTGGCCCGTCTGTGGATACAGTGGGAAGTTGCCAGTTTCATAGCCTTGCTGTTCCTAGCCCTGCTGGCCTTCCCTTGCCTTATTTCTTTTGGGGTTCTGGCTAGATTTTTGTGCAGTTCCAGAGTCAAGACAAATTGTAGTTTGTTATTGGATTTTTGATCATTATTTAGACTGATGTGAATTTCAGGTCTTAGCTTAAGAAGGTGTGGGGAAGCAGGGTGGCCTGCCTCCTCCACTGAGGCACTTGATTTAAGGTTTGTAAAGTATTTTCATCAATCAATCTTGTGAAACAGTGCAAGTATTATTATCCTCATTTTAGAGATGGGGAAACTGAGTCTCGAAGTGGTTGTGCCTTGTTCAAGGTCACACAAATAGCATCATGGGACCATACATTTAAGCCTAAAACAGACCTTAGAGGTCACTTGTGGAATGATCTTTTTTTTTTATAGTTGTTGAAACTGAAGCTAAAGAAATGATTTGCCCAAGTTTGTATAGTAGTTAAGTTGACCACATCTAGGATTTAAACCCAGGTCTTCTCAACACAAATCTATCACTCTATCCACTGACCTCAGATACTTTTTAGTTGTATGATCCTGGGCAAGTCACTTCACCCTGTTTGCCTCAGTTTCTTTATCTGTAAAGTGAGCTGCAGAAGAATCGGTAAACTACTCCAGTATCTTTACCAAGAAAACCCCAAATGGGGTCATGAAAAGTAAGACACAACTGAAACGACTGAAATAACTGAAATGATTGCAGCAACTAATACGAAACAATGACAAAATGAACTATAACAAAATAGTATCAAATGCAAACAGAAATAGATCCTACTTAGAAAAGCACAAATGAGCATTATCTATGTCTCAGTGTATCTGTATTTATTTTGTTAAGCATTTCCCAATTACATTTTAATCTGGTTCAGGCTACAGGGAACATATAACTTTATGGGCCCCAAGTTTGACACCTCCTACTATACCATACTGTTTATTAAAACTATGAATAAAGTTAGCCCATGGCTCACTCTTATCTAAGTCCTGTTTTCCCTGTGTTTGGAAGGAACCACAAGCATAAATATATTGACTCAGAGCTGCCTTACAGAATCCTGTACTTGAAATCCCCTCTACTTGATAGCCCAAATCTGCCTGTGTGAGCTCTGGGTCACAAGGGATCATGAGAGGCTGAGGTGGGATTTAAGTATCATAATATTGCCATTTTCACTACATTGGAGTTTCATATCAGAAGACAGCATAGTATGGTGGGTAAGAATGATAGATTTGGTGACAGAAGACAAGTTCAAATATTGATCCTGCCACTTACTAACTGTGTGAACTTGAGCAAATCAATTCCCCTCCTCATTTCCCAATTTATAAAATGAGGGATCTGGACTAGTTCTTTAAAGCATGCTCCAGCTCCAAATCCTTTGATTCTGTGCCCATAAACCATAAAACCTTAGCTTTGGAAGGAATTTAAGAGGTCTTCTGGGCTAATCCCTACCTGAAATATGAATCCTCTCTATAACTCCCTTGACAAGTCATCTTTCTTTTATTTGGATTGAATTCCTATTTGAACACTTAAAAGAGAACTCACAATTTACCAAAGCAGACCATTCTATTTTTGTATAGCTCTGATTATCAGGAAGTGTCTCCTCATATCTAACTGAAACTAGACCTCTTAGTCGTTAGCCCCACAATGGCCCTAGTTATGCACCTGCGTAAGGATGGGGGGCAAAGTAAATCTAATCCCTCTTCCGAGTAACAGAAAAATATGAGAGACAAATATTTCTCTCTCATCATCTCTGTCCTCTCTTAGTCTTCTCTTTTCCATGCTAAATATCTCCAGTTCCCTTTAAATGGTCCATGTGTATCACCAAGAGGATAGAATGGAATGACAGAGTATAGCATCACCATCTCAGTTGACTAGGTATATTCCTCTTGGGAAGCTGCTTGGCAGTTGATAGGTAGTCCATCTTAGAATCTGGAAGACCTCTGACATCTTCTTTGATACACACTGGTAGGCCATTTGGCTGCTGTGTGTTCTCTAGTCAATTTTCTAAGTTGCAAAAGTATTACCTAAGTGCGTTTTTGAGAGTGTGTTTTTCTTACCACAAGTTCAGTACCAATGAAATCATAGGTTCTGAACAGGCCAAGTATGTCTTGGTTACATGGATACTTGGAAACATCATTTGCTGCTCTGGACTCCATACTTGTCTGCTGGGCATATGGTTCCCTCCTGGATCACTGTTTCGTTGTGGTGGAGATGCTTGCATAGTTCAATGAACTATAAGCTATGCCATGCAGGGTTACTCAGTACAGATAGGTCATAGTGGAGAGTTCTTACACAAGGTGGTCCACTGGAGAAGGAAATGGCAAATCATTTCCTATCTTTGCCAAGAAAACCTGACGGACAGTATTAAAATGTTAAAAGATATGACATAGGAAGATGAGGCCCTCAGGGTGGAAGGAGTCCAGTGTGTTACTGGGGAAGAGCAAAGAGTGACTACAAATAACTCCAGAAAGAATGAAGCAGCTGGGCCAAAACTAAAAGGAAGCTCAGCTGTGAATGTGTTTGGTGATGAAAGGAAAGTCCAGTGCTATAAAGATCCATATTGCATAGGAACCTGTAATGTAAGATCTGTGAACCAAGGTAAGTTGGATGTGGTTAAATGGAGATGAAAAGATTAAAGATTAAACATCAACAACTTGGCTGTGTGTCATCTTAAATGGATGGAAATGGGTGAATTTAATTCAGGTGATCATTACAACCACTACTGTGGGCCAGAATCTCTGAGAAAAAATGAAATAGCTCTCAGAGTCAACAAAAGGGTGAGAAAAGTAGTACTGAGGTACAATCTTAAAAATGACAGAATGGTATCTGTTTGAATCCAAGGCAAACCATTCCACATCACAGTATGTTTAAAACCTTAAAAGATGATGCTGTTAAAGTGTTGTGACCAATATGCTTCAAATTTGGAAAATACAACAGTAGCCACTGGATCGGAAAAGGTCAATTTATGTCCCAATCCTTAAGAAGGGCGATACCAAAGAATGTTCAAACTATTAACAATTGTGCTCATTTCATATGGCAGCAAGGTCATGCTTAAGATTCTGTGAACTAGGCTTCAACAATGTGTCAACTGATAATTACCAGAAAAACAGACTGGTTTTCAAAAAAGCAGAGCAATTAGAGACCAAATTGTCAACATTTGCTGGATTATGGAGAAAGCAAGGAAGCCACAGAAAAGCATCTACTACTACTTCATTGACTGCACTAAAGCTTAGACTGTGTGGATCCCAGCAAATTGCGGCAGGTCCTCAAAGAGATGGGAGTACCAGATCATTTGACTCATCTCTTGAGGAACCTATATGTGGATCAAGAAGCAAGTGTTAGGATCAAACATGAAACAACTAATTGGTTTATGATTAGGAAAGGAGTATGACAAGATTGTATATTGTCACCTTACTTATTTAACATATATGTAGAGTACATAAAATGAAATTCCAGGCTAGATGAATCAAAAACTGGAATTAAGGTTGCTAGGAGAAATATCAACAGATATACAGATGATACCACTCTGATATTCTTCTTTATGAGTTCTTCATCAGTTAAACTGATCAGTTGTCCCCTTTGTATGATATTCTATTTCCTCTTTCCATGATTTTGCACAAATGCTCTGCCCACATCCCTCTTTATCTTTGCCTCATAGAATCACTAGCTCTTATGACTCAGGTTTCACTTCCTACAAAAAGCCTCTCCTGATATCCCTGTAGTTATTAACTCTCTCTCTCTCTCTCTCTCTCTCTCTCTCTCTCTCTCTCTCTCTCTCTCTCTCTCTCTCTCTCTCTTTCTGTCTCCTTCACTTCCTCTCAGAATTATTTTGTATTATTTTGTATGTACTTCAAGGTTATGTATTTGTGCACACATTGTATTTCCCCTCAGTAGAGTGCGATGTCCTTGAGGGTAGAGATTTTGTTTTTATCATATCATTTGTTTATCTCCAGGACCTCAAACAGTATCCTCTACAGAATAATGTTTAATAAACATTTAGTTGATTGAGATTTGTTGTAAATGTTGAATATATAGTAATAATACTTTAATGGATTTATGTTTTCATTAGTATGGACATCCCTTCACTAATTCACATCGCATGTATGGTCTTTCTGAACTAGAGATGAAAAGTTCATCATTCTGAAGCCAACCTGGTGATGAGCCTTCCTAATCTTAGCTAGCCTGGACTTTGGCTAGACAGACTAACTGAACTGAGGTAAATAATTTCTAGCTTAGTAGGGCCTGTCAGAACTTGGGCTCTGCTGGTTTAATGATTTGAAGGTCCTCTCCATGACATTATAAGCCATCAGAAGAGGATGTTATTTAGTCATAACTGGACTGATAGAGTCATTATATCATAGATTTAAAGATCCATGGAAGGGTCTTAGAGATTATTGAGTCATTTTACAGATGAGGAAACAGAGGCCCAGAGAAATAAAATGTCACAGAGATAATAGCTGAAATAG
The DNA here is from genome assembly GCF_028372415.1 of Notamacropus eugenii. Classification (NCBI taxonomy): domain Eukaryota; kingdom Metazoa; phylum Chordata; class Mammalia; order Diprotodontia; family Macropodidae; genus Notamacropus; species Notamacropus eugenii. Next base: position 328,530,087 of record NC_092874.1, on the reverse strand, counting down.
GATTTGAACCCAGATTCTCTGACCCTAAATCTAGTGTTCTTTCCACTATTGACATTTTACTAGGCAGTACACTGCAGTGGATAGTCCTAGTGCCACCAGTGTCAGATGACCTTGGTTTGAGTTCTGTCTAATATGGTTACTAACTATGTGATTGCTAGCCAGCTACAACTTGCTATAGTACTGTATGACCTTATGTGATTTAGAAATGTGGTAGAACCCCACGTGTAGCAAAATTTATAATTGTGTCACTCTAAGGGAGGATAGAAATCTCTAGCCTTTTCATCCCCTACCCTTCTCCAAGGGAAACTAATTCCTGCCAGAAGGGGAAGCAGAAATTTGAGGCTGGATTCTACTTTCCCCTTAGCAGAGAGAGATGGAGTACTAGGTTAGAAGTGTATCAATCTGCTCTCTTAAGGATTGTTAATCTAGAGGATATGCTCAGGATCAATCAAATGTCTGATCACTGTGTCATTACTGGATGGAAAGGAGACCCCAAGCTCTATATCCAAGACTTGACCCCTTTCCTACCAAATACCAGTTCTGCAATGAGCACACATAACGAATAGCAAAGAAACCCATTTATCTAGAATCATAGCAAAACAGAAGTCAGGGAAGGTATGCATAGGAGAATATATACCAGACAATACAGAATGAAAGAGCTCTTCCGTTGGGAATGATCAACTTAGATCGAGAGAGAGAGGGGGAGGGGGAGGAGAGAGAGATAGATAGTGAGAGAGAGAGAGAGAAAGAGAGAGAGAAAGAGAGAGAGAGAGAGAGAGAGAGAGAGAGAGAGAGAGAGAGAGAGAGAGAGAGAGAGAGAGAAAGAGAGAGCTCAGCGAAAGTCTCTGGTGTAGCAAACTGGAGATAGGGACAAGATGGAGACAGCTAACTCCTCTCACGTCTTCCTTTCTTTCAGCAACCTGACTGGGAGTAGTTGTTTTTTTTTCTGTCTTCTCTCTTGAAGCTGGGAGCAGAAGTGCTCAAAGTGAATTGAAGCTCAGAGTTCTGAAGAAGACAAGCCAAGAACTGAAGCACCTTCCCTCCCCAATGCATGGGACATTGACTTCCACCAGTGAGGAGAGAGTCCCATATCAACGGGTCTTGGGATGAGTTATATTCCTCCTCCTTGTTGAAACTTTTTGCAGTCTCTTGCAAAGATCAGCTGGGGAAAGCTCAAAATCTTTAAGAATAAAGTAGTTGAGTAGTTTGCTCTCAAAGTCCCTACCTCAGTCAGAATGGATGCTGGTGGGAAATCCACATACTGAAAAATACTTTCCCCCTAACACTTTAGCAACAGTGGTTGCTTTATGGTTTCTGGTTGGGTAAGCTTGTCATATGCAAATGGTCAATCACCACCAAGATATGACATACTTTTACTATCTCCTTTCAGGGATAGAAAGTCAATACAGACAAGTTCCAAAGGCTTACTGGTAGTTATGTGCCCCCAAATGATTGTTATATATCTTCATTTTTGTAGAGAACCGAAATGACATCACCATATTGGAGTCAGGGGACCATGTGTCCCATTGTGACTGATCAGACCAATATGAGCTTGGAAGGCTTTGCCACAGATAAGGCACCATAAGTCCATGCAAACGTTTGGAATGAAGAGGTCTATAAATCTGTACAACTCACATTTCTGTGGAGCTACTTCAATTCTACTTTGCTCATAGAGCACAGTGCCTTCTTTGATAGGGGCATGCCATGCTGGATGGTTCTGTGCCAGTGTCTCCCATATGCTGCAAATATGCAACTTGAGATCGCAATGTTTTCCTTTGTACACATCAGCACAAGTTTTACACTTCTTGGTGACATCTACAGCCATGTTAGATCAGTCAAATCAGTTTCTTACCAGCTCTATGGTACTTCTTGACCCATATATCTAAAATCATCATGCAAAGCATCTTGAAGAAGACTGGACAACAACTAAAGCACTTTTCTTCTTTCCAACATTGTCCCACTCCTCAAGCAAGGCAGGGCATTCATTTCCACCAATAAGGAGAGAGCCCTACAGGGGTTACACATATCATTTTTTTAAGTCATGGTTCTAGGTGCTGGGCATACAAAGATTTTTTTTTAAATTGCACAGTTTGCTTTAATGCAACTTACAATCAAGTTGGAGTTTATAATCTTAGAGGTTTTATAAGTTCCCCAAATAAACCTTTCACTTTCCATTCTCCCCATATTAGACATATAGGCCATTCTTAATGGCATGTAGTACATTTTAGTATCTAAAAGAAGAACCTGCTTTAAAGCATTTAGAAGCACACATTTATATAAAAATAACATTATATTATTGAAATTAAACTCTTAGGAGACATTTGGTTAGTCTAGGTTTTCATTTTGTTCTTACCTGAAAATCAGCTGTTTACTCTTCAGATCATTCTATAACTCAGACTCTGTGTCAAGGAAACAATAATGTGCAGAATTTCCCTACAGTTGCCTGACAAAGGGAGAGTTCCTCATTAGATTGAGTTGTCAGGTGTACTAGAGAGTTTATCACACAAAGAGATTTTAGGCAGGCTCCATAGCAGGGATGATAGACAATAGAAGGAACTTACAAGACTGGTATGTCAATGTTCTGGTTGCTCCTATAGAAAGAATTGGCAAGCACATGATGACCAATTCTGGTACTCTTTAAATCTATCCTCTTGATGTGTTGACTTGAAAGCAAGTGTGAATGAATGACTACATTTAGACTTTCACCATTTAAGATGGGTCTTCCCCCTATCAATTCAAAATAGTAGTGTTTTACTTAATAAAAACATAAAGCTTAAAGGAAGCTTAAGAGGTTATCTAGTCTGTGACAGATCCTGGGATTTCACAGTTAAGGAAACTGAGGTCAACAGAGGTTAAATAACTTGTTCAAGTTTACAGTTAGCTAGCTGGTTTTAAAAAAGACAAAAACCCAGATCTCCTAACTCTCAATCTTTTTAATAATGTAGCATAGTATTGTTGAGTTACTTTTTTTTCTTCTTCTAAGTATGCAACATACTTGATCTAGAAGAGAAGTACATATAATATTTTTAAAAAGAATTTAGTTAAAAAATATGTGAAGGAAGAATTATATGGTAGCAATATTATTTTATGAGCCTTTTGTTAGGTTTTAAAAATTCCAATTTACGGCTCTCACTTATAAGCAATATGGCAGACTACTAGAAATATATTGTTACAAATATAGTAACTACATTGAAAAGGAAGGAAGGGATGCATACAAGTTACATGTAATTTTATATGCTAAGTCAGAAGTCTGTATACATTCGATGGTTTGGAAGTTAGTGGATATTTTCAGTAAAATTCAACCCAGAGGCTTCTAATCATATCAGGTTTTCAAAAGTCTTCCTTACAAAAAAAATATCTTAAATATTATTTGTATTATCAGTTTTAAAGTCTTGTTTAACATAGCACAAAGTAAAGGAGAAGATGGAGTTACCTGGTGAAAATGAGATATTGAATCAGCTGTATATTAGATGATCCATAATCTAAAGCAGGTATTATTTTTGGGGCTGATACAAACTAAGTTCTCTCCCCTATCATTCCGCCTTCCCAGCATTCATTCAGCCACTTTCCAAGTGGTGTACTGAACAGAATCAGAAAAGCTGGCTCAGAGTTGGGAGATCTGAGTTCTAATTTCAGCTCATCCACTTCAAATCAATCAATTAACAAACTTTTATTAAGCCCAGTGTGCGCTAGATACTACCCGCTAGGTGCTGGGATACAAAGACAAAAATAAAACCAGTCCTTATCTCAAGGAAAAATGATCCCATGAAAAGGAAAAAAGAGGTTTATCTGAAGAGATGAATGTGGATACATTGGAAACTTACAAACCATCCTAGAATATAAGTTTCTTGAGGCTAGGGATTGTTTTCACGTTTCTTGGACACCGCCCCCCTGGCCCCCCAAGCTTAGCAAAGTGCCTGGCACATAGTAAATAATTAATAAATGCTTGTTGGCTGACCGACAAATAAAATAAGCAAACAAAAACAAACAACAAATGTACAGAGGATGATGTAAGTTTTGGTAAGAAAGGGTGAATATGAGAATATAGAATGTTTCTATAAAAATAGTACCAAGAATGCAAATCTCTGAATAAATAAATGAATAATAACTATTAAAATTTTATTAAGCACTTCTTATGTGTCAAGCACTGTGCTGAGTGCTTGGGATATGAGTGGACAAATGGGACAATCATGGTCTCAAGGAACTCACACTATTTGGAGGAGTCAATCCATAAAACAGTTCTGGGTGGGTTCAGCAGATGGCAAGGCCCAGGGCTTGGATGCATAACCAGGCTATCAGTCTTGAAAGTGTAGCAACAGGGTAGATGATAAAATTCAGTGAATCTTGGCATGTTTTGTTCAGCGTCTAGATGGATTGTGGACAGTTTAGGGTGGATGGGGGAGGGGAGGAGAAGCCTTGATGTTTACTGATTCTTCCTCCAGATGTCTTTATGAATGGTTGGTGGTTAGAATCCCCTCCCCTTACCATGCCAAGCAGGAATCAGCATAGGCTGATAAGGAAAGTCAAGGACGGCAACAACCACAACAAAATTTTATTGTAAAATAAATTTATTATAATGGGGCTAACAACCCACAGAGAGTGGGCAGAGATGCCCTGCTTTCTTTTGGGCAGCATAGAATGACTCAGCCACTTTAGGGATGATGAAACAATTCCCTTATTGGCCACTGAGGTATATTTGCCCAATGCACCAAGGTAGAACAAGCCAAATAGTGGGAGAAAAGGAGCATGACTTGTTTTAGATAGTCATGCTGCCCTGTGAGTGAACTCCATCCAGACCAAATATGAAGGTCCAGAGCACGTGTTCCACTTTAGTGGAGAGGAAGCACGTACCTTACTCTAGACCCCTGGGAATAGTAACAGTTATGATTCTTAGATTTAGCTAAATTAGAAAAAAATGAAGTTCAAGGAAGGGATAAGACCTTTATTTTGGGATGGGATAATCATAAATGACAAGAAAGAAGACAGAAGTTCTTATTTGCTTCCCTCTTTCCTCTGCAACCCTGACTTTTGCACTGGCAATTATTTAAAAACAAACAAACAGAGAATTTATATCTAAAGTAAGCAAGAGATGATAAGAGACCATCTGTCTACCTTTGATTAATTCAAGTCACTTGTCTTGGATGAACCACATCCTCAGACACTGGAAGAAGATTAAGCACTCTGTTATTGAAAGTTGAAAGATCATGGAAAATGGGAGTGTTCCCACAACATTAGAGATGGGCAAATATTCCAATTTTTCAAAAAGGGAAGAATATAGAGCCTGCAAATGGCCCATAGGCCATTGAGCTTGACATATATTGCTGGGAAAATTTTAGAATGGATTATTAAAGAAATGATTGGCAAAAATATAAAAACAAGAATAGTGCTTACAAAGAGAATGACTTCTTCAAGAATGTCATTCCAGACTAAACTTCCTTCCTTCCTTCCTTCCTTCCTTCCTTCCTTCCTTCCTTCCTTCCTTCCTTCCTTCCCTCCTTCCCTCCTTCCTTCCTTCCTTCCTTCCTTCCTTCCTTCCTTCCTTCCTTCCTTCCTTCCTTCCTTCCTTCCTTCCTTCCTTCCCTCCCTTCCCTCCTTCCCTCCTTCCCTCCTTCCTTCCTTCCTTCCTTCCTTCCTTCCTTCCTTCCTTCCTTCCTTCCTTCCTTCCTTCCTTCCCTCCCTCCCTCCCTCCCTCCTTCCTTCCTTCCTTCCTTCCTTCCTTCCTTCCTTCCTTCCTCCTTCCTTCCTTCCTTCCTTCCTTCCTTCCTTCCTTCCTTCCTTCCTTCCTTCCTTCCTTCCTTCCCTCCCTCCCTCCCTCCCTCCCTTCCTTCCTTCCTTCCTTCCTTCCCTCCCTCCCTCCCTCCCTCCCTCCTTCCTTCCTTCCTTCCTTCCTTCCTTCCTTCCTTCCTTCCTTCCTTCCTTCCTTCCTTCCTTCCTTCCCTCCCTCCCTCCCTCCTTCCTTCCTTCCTTCCTTCCTTCCCTCCTTCCCTCCTTCCTTCCTTCCTTCCTTCCTTCCTTCCTTCCTTCCTTCCTTCCTTCCTTCCCTCCCTCCCTCCCTCCCTCCCTCCTTCCTTCCTTCCTTCCTTCCTTCCCTCCTTCCTCCTTCCCTCCTTCCTTCCTTCCTTCCTTCCTTCCTTCCTTCCTTCCTTCCTTCCCTCCTTCCCTCCTTCCTTCCTTCCTTCCTTCCTTCCTTCCTTCCTTCCTTCCTTCCCTCCCTCCCTCCCTCCTTCCTTCCTTCCTTCCTTCCTTCCTTCCTTCCTTCCTTCCTTCCTTCCTTCCTTCCTTCCTTCCTTCCTTCCTTCCTTCCTTCCCTCCCTCCCTCCCTCCTTCCTTCCTTCCTTCCTTCCTTCCTTCCTTCCTTCCTTCCTTCCTTCCTTCCTTCCCTCCCTCCCTCCCTCCCTCCTTCCTTCCTTCCCTCCTTCCTTCCTTCCTTCCTTCCTTCCTTCCTTCCTTCCTTCCTTCCTTCCTTCCTTCCTTCCTTCCCTCCCTCCCTCCCTCCTTCCTTCCTTCCTTCCTTCCTTCCCTCCTTCCCTCCTTCCTTCCTTCCTTCCTTCCTTCCTTCCTTCCTTCCTTCCTTCCTTCCTTCCCTCCCTCCCTCCCTCCCTCCCTCCCTCCTTCCTTCCTTCCTTCCTTCCCTCCTTCCCTCCTTCCCTCCTTCCTTCCTTCCTTCCTTCCTTCCTTCCTTCCTTCCTTCCTTCCTTCCTTCCTCCTCCTCCTTCCCTCCTTCCTTCCCTCCTTCCCTCCTTCCTTCCTCCCTCCTTCCCTCCTTCCTTCCTTCCTTCCTTCCTTCCCTCCTTCCCTCCTTCCTTCCTTCCTTCCTTCCTTCCCTCCTTCCCTCCTTCCTTCCTTCCTTCCTTCCTTCCTTCCTTCCTTCTCCTTCCTTCCCTCCCTCCCTCCCTCCCTCCCTCCCTCCTTCCTTCCTTCCTTCCTTCCTTCCTTCCCTCCCTCCCTCCCTCCCTCCCTCCTTCCTTCCTTCCTTCCTTCCTTCCTTCCTTCCTTCCTTCCCTTCCTTCCTTCCTTCCCTCCCTCCCTCCCTCCCTCCCTCCTTCCTTCCTTCCTTCCTTCCCTCCTTCCCTCCTTCCCTCCTTCCTTCCTTCCTTCCTTCCTTCCTTCCTTCCCTCCTTCCCTCCTTCCTTCCTTCCTTCCTTCCTTCCCTCCTTCCTTCCTTCCTTCCTTCCTTCCTTCCTTCCTTCCTTCCTTCCTTCCTTCCTTCCTTCCCTCCTTCCCTCCTTCCTTCCTTCCTTCCTTCCTTCCTTCCTTCCTTCCTTCCTTCCTTCCTTCCTTCCTTCCTTCCCTCCCTCCCTCCCTCCTTCCTTCCTTCCTTCCCTCCCTCCCTCCCTCCTTCCTTCCTTCCTTCCTTCCTTCCTTCCTTCCTTCCTTCCTTCCTTCCTTCCTTCCTTCCTTCCTTCCCTCCTTCCCTCCTTCCTTCCTTCCTTCCTT